>NC_136596.1:2268372-2403372 GCF_910589615.1 Taurulus bubalis | reverse complement strand
TATAAATGTTTATTCTTTTAATCAAACTATTGTCTCATTCATTTGTGTCATTTAAGGTTTACTGTATGCTTTGTGTTCTCATTGTTAGTTTAAATACTACATTTACTCACTTTTTACTGTTTACACCCAGATTTCACTAAATGTTTGTCATGGACATTTGGTTTAAAGTCATGGAAATACATTGGTCAGAATATGTATGAACCCTGGAAAAGGCACTGTAATAATAATGATAATAATGATTATTGGAAGATTTGCAGAGGAATAGAAGTTTTTTAATGATTCCTACTAATACAAAAACCCCTGATGATAATGTTATATAACAATGCACGGGGATGTATGACTGACAAGATATTTGAAGAAAAGAACGACCAACAAACTAAAATGTCCCCGTTAGCCGCACAACAGCACAACAACACAACAAACACCGAGGGAAGCGCCTCTCTCTGTGATTGGTCCGTTTCTCTTGATGCTAATCCTCCCGACACACGCACTCCCATCCTGAGTCTGTATGAAGCCTTTGTGTTGGGAGGGAACTCCCCTGGGACTCCAGCATGGTTGTATGGCAAGCGCTGGCTTTTACAGTGTGACCACAAACGCCCCCAAATGCTCTGAAGGGACAATACTGTCGGCTCACTCTCTCTTCTCCATCCTGTTCACATGTATCCTTGATTTTGTCGTTCCTTCCCTATTTGCATACGCTCCGGCTTCTTGAGCTCCGCAGGCCGTGAACAGACTGCGGCGTCAGTGTGCTGCCTCATTCCTGAGTTAATTTGCAACTAGCATCAGTGCCCTAGCGCAAAAAAGGAAAAATCCAGAAGTTTTGAAATATTGCTGGCTGCGAGCGCTGCCCCTGTGGAACGGCCCGCCGAGCGCACACAAGGGTGGCTAGTGTGTGTGCAGCCCAGTGTAATTAAAGGGTGCTATAGTGCTGGCAGGACTGAGGTGAAGTTTGTCCCACTGACTCGAGGGATATTTCAGGAGGTGTGTTTAAGTGACAGAGTTGTGAGGAATGTTCCAGCCGGACTCTGAATCTTCCTTATTAACACGGGACGCTGGGCGCTTTTCAATCGCCAGCCTTGTTGGTGTAGCTGCTTGTTTGTCGGTTTTATTTATTTTTAATCGCCCCCAAGGAAAAGTTAATATCAACCCACGTGATGTGTTTTCGGGGGAAAGCTTCTTTTTTTTTGGCGCCTTTTTAATGATTTAAAAGTTGAGTTGATTTTCATCACTGGTGACACAGTTGGCGGCGCTCCCCTCGGCCTGAGAGAGATTCTTCTGAAAGCACACGGCGAAATACTGTGAAGGGAGAATTCCAACTGGAGGGTGTTGGTGCTGCAACTCCTTCTATTCGCCGACTCGCTTCCGGGTTCTCGTCTGCAAAGCGCCGGGAAAACTGGGGACGCTAAAAAAATCATAATGCGTCTCGTCACTACAACCAGAGTGGCTGAAGTCGTAGCAGTCCACCTTTACTGAGCGATTGTTGTATAAAACTGTAAATCATAGCTTGTTTTATGAAGAAAAAAAGCCCAAAACTGCTGTATTTGGATGTATTGAACACCATAAGTAATACACAAGTGAAATAAATGGTTTGGTACATGAGAAAATTCAAATGTAACAGATTTGCGCAAATGTGCCCCAAATTTTGGAGACCTCGCCTGAATGTTCTCTGTTCTAAACCCTCTCTAAATTTGTTCTGCTTCACTTTATCAAAGTCAACCTTTGCAGAGAGAATGTTCACATATTGTGTTATGATTTGGGTTAGAGAATGTTCACATATTGTGTTATGATTTGGGTTAGAGAATGTTCACATATTGAGCTATGATTTGGGTTAGAGAATGTTCACATATTGTGTTATGATTTGGGTTAGAGAATGTTCACATATTGTGCTATGATTTGGGTTAGAGAATGTTCACATATTGTGTTATGATTTGGGTTAGAGAATGTTCACATATTGTGCTATGATTTGGGTTAGAGAATGTTCACATATTGTGCTATGATTTGGGTTAGAGAATGTTCACATATTGAGCTATGATTTGGGTTAGAGAATGTTCACATATTGAGCTATGATTTGGGTTAGAGTTGGACCTTACAGCTGCATCATTTCAAAGAAATAATCATCCTGAAAGTGATTTTTTTATAGGCGGACCTGAAACCTTTTCATTTGTTTCTGTGTGTCATCTTCATTTACTCTTAACCAGTAACATATAGACTGATATTTACACACCTGAACAAAATCTTACATGTGTACCTTTTATTATAACACCAACATTATTCAAATAGCCCTAGTGGTTGCAGAGATACACCCTTTTTAGTTTGGGTATGCAAATTTTTGAGGAATGGGCCTAAAAATATACATAACATATTCAATGTTCATATTTAGTATTTGGATATTGATTGACAGGCATGTAGGAGACGCAATAATTAAACGTAAGAAATAAGTAAACATAATTTCAAACGTGTCTCTTTGTCGATGGCATGGTTTTTGTTTCAATCATAGTGTTATTGAATAAAATCACACATCATTAGGCACAGAAAACATGGCGAGCGTCGAGAGTTCGCCCAGAAACATTTATTTAGTTTATTGTCTTGTGTTCTGCTAGCTGTTCCTTCATTTGATCTGGAATGAACAATCTGGAATGCAACTCACTCGACTGTACCTGCATGTGTCTGTGTCTCTGCAGTGGTGATCATGTGCATGGGAGCGGACCGGATACGAGAGATCATGCTGGCGGCACACAGACGGCGGTTGACCAACGGCAATCACGTGTTCTTTAATGTTGAACTCTTCAACGCCTCTTCTTACGGTAAAGTGGACCGCAAACTACTTTTAAATGTGTGTTCTTCACAAACTGAAGTCAAAATCCAGCTGGTTTATTGTACATCTTCTTTGAGTGAATGATGAAGAATGTTGGAATTTATTCTAAAGAATTGGTGGTGAACAAAAATAAGATCTGGCAAGAAAGTCGGATGTCCTCCAAGCCCACCGACCTCCCTGCACCACACTGGTGCTTTGAGTCTCCATGCGCTCAATGAACATGCCACTTAATGTCTTCTGTGCACGGCAGAATCATAATTAATGTAAATCAGAGGGAAGCTGGGTGTTCAGAGTTAGTTTTCTTAAAAGGACCCGTGTTTAGGATTTAGTGCCACCTAGCGGTGAGGTATTATATTGCAACCAACGGAATACCCTTCCGCTCACAAAGTACTGTGGCCTTCATGCAACGTAAAAATATGAAAGTCTCCCTCTGGAGCCAGCGTTTGGTTGGGAAAAGCATTACCACATTTTGTAATTCGATAAAATACCAATACTTTTTGTTACAGTTTTTAACATTATTTTTTTTTAACAATACTTTTTTTTAACCAATACTGATAATTCCGTAGCCCTTTAAGCCCCTAATCCTATTTATTGTTTGAGTTGTGTTTAGAGGTTGTACATGGGGATTATATATTATTGTAGCCCTTATTTTTATGTTCAATTTGATACCTATCATGTTTTTGGGGGGATTTATACCATGTTGTTTTTTCCTGATTTGTACCTTGTGACCTTATTATAAAAGGGTCCCCTAATTCTAGGTCTCAATAGGTTAAATGTGATTTTCAAAATAATGCAAATGTTTTTAAGAAAAGCAAAGATCATTACATTCAAAGGCAAATCACATGACTCATAGTGGCCCCTGATGACAAACAAACACAAACACAAATATGAACATGTTTGTGCCAGTTGTATTTTAAAGAAATACGATGAATAAACAATAAGTACTATTTGTCGTCTTTTCCGTGTACTGTAGCTAGCTACTTAGCGCAGTAGCAACGCCTTATTGAATGTTTTCAGTTTAACTTTCAGGATCAGTGTTGTATCAAATTTTAACAATAATGTTCCTTGTTCATTAAACCTCCAGGCAACGGGTCATGGAAGCGAGGAGATAAACATGACAGCGATGCGAGGCAAGCCTACGCGTCTCTGAACACGCTGACGCTGCTCAGGACCGTCAAGCCCGAGTTCGAAAACTTCTCCATGGAAATGAAAAAGTCCATCGACAAAGCCGGGTACCACGACTGCAAAGACTGCGGAAGTGTACGTATGTCCGTTGAATAATGCTCGGTCTGCGCTACAGTACCGTAAAAGTCGGGTTACAAGCCGCTACTACCTTCGGTCAGTGTCCCCGTTAGCTCCCCGCTGTAGCCAGCTGGCGCTCCTGCTAGCGCTCTGCTAGTTCCCCGCTAACTTCCGCTAGCTACCCGATAACCACCGACGGTAGCGGGACCCGCCCCGGCTCGACACCCGACTTTGGCAGAGGGGACGCGGGCAGTAGCAGCAGCAGCTTGCGCTGCTCCTAGCTTGCGCTGTTTCTAGCTTGCGCTGCTCCTAGCTTGCGCTGCTCCTAGCTTGCTACAGCACGGACACTGACCAGAGGTAGGAGCGGCTCGTAACCCGACTTTTACGGTACTCAAGTTATCAATTCTCCAAAGCGCGCGTCTTGAGAGCCCACAGTGACTGTCCACGCTGTGTAATCACCATCAGGCTTCATGTCCCACTTCAGGTCAACATGTTTGTGGAGGGCTTCCATGACGCCATGTTCCTGTACGCCATCGCCTTGCACGAAGCCATGAAGAACGGATACAGTAAGAAGAACGGGACAGAGATCACCTCCCGCATGTGGAACAGAACCTTTGAAGGTAAAACATGCAGCTCATGTTACTATTGTGGTGGTAAAGGTCGAATGCAGAACACACGTAGCGTTATTTTATATATCCTAGAAGTAATATACAGAATTACAGATCTTAAAAAAAGACAGTTACCCCAAAAAGACAGTGACTTTTTTGATGTTTCATGTCACAGGCTTCTGTTTGAAATATAGAACATCAATACATTCAATGCTCCCAATGTTATGATCGCAAAGTTTAGCACCGCATGTGATATGAAGAATCATACTATTGTCATTCTCAGGGCTCTCAAGTTTTTAAGACAGGTAAGAGTGACATAACTCCCCCACGCCCCGGCCGCACCTCCGCCCATGCCGTATGCCCACAGACCAGCCCCCCTCCCCATATTATTATTAGCTTTATTTTCATTGGTTGCTGGATTACATTTCACCCAGATACAACAGATACGTTTTTCTGATTGTCTATTCGTGTAGCCCATTTCTTTTTTTTGATTGGCTGATGAGTGGCACCTCGCGGCAGAACTCCAGGGGATTCGGGGGAGACGTGCTTGATTCCTCCATGGTGAGGGCAGCGCGACCAGGTCATGTTTGCGCGCTGCGGCACATTAAATAGCCTAGAGTTTTTTTTCAGCGTGAGAAATACGATGTGTGGCGGGAGGGCGTGACTTAAGACCGAAATGCGTGACACTTGAGAGCCCTGCATTCAATACATTACATTTCATTTAACAACAAGAATCAAGAAAGTACAATTTCTTCAATAAAGTTAAACTACAAAGTGCTATCAGTAAGTATCGTTTAAGTGATACTACGGTGCTACCTTCCTTATTCAAGGTGTAGTCGAAAACTGAAAAGTGTTTTTAGTTTGCGACGGAAGCTGTAGAGACTTCCTGATGTCCTGATGTCAATGTGGAGCTCATTCCACCATTGAGTTAACAATGAAACGCTCCTGTTCTCCTAATAAAACATGTTTCCCATGGAAACTGCGCTGCAATTACAGAAAGCTCACTGCCCACTGTAAAGTCATGCTGCAAAATGATGATGTTTCATAAATGTCTGAAATCTCAATGTTTCTCCAAACTAGTGTTTAGTGAATGAGTAGTTTTGGACACGGATGTCTGGGCCACACGGCCTACTTTTACCGGTGTGATGGTCTCTAAACCGCTGCCGCTTTGGCGTCCACATAGACGCCATTGAGCAGATTTAAAAAACGGTCAACGGCTGTGAGAATGGTGGCGTTCCCGTCAGGTGGAGGCAGACTGGTGACAAAGTCACGGGAGAAGCTGGAAGGAAGGATGATGGGGGTTTGGGTTTGGGGAGCCGGTCCGGCAGCTGGCAATGAATCCGTTTTTTCGTGGTACGTCCTGAACACAAAAGGCGGCTCCACCCCGTCCAACCAGTGCCTCCCAGATCCCAATGCCGGCGTTCCTCTCGGCGGGTGATAGCTTACCGTAGAAGAAGGGTCAGGGGTCAAGCTTGTGGCCCTCTGATCTCTAAGAGAGGCCCCCAGCTCACATTGACAGGGATCAAGGAGGGGGAGCAGAAGTTAAACGAACCAAACCTCACCAACATCCTAGTCGGGGGCCCGGGGCCACACGGATGAGCAAATCTGTGAGGCGAGCACTGTAGTTCTGCATACATCTGCAGTAGAAATTGGTGAACTCCGGCAACCGTATAGCGGAATAGTTTGTGGGCATAAGACGTTTGAGTAGCCGGCTCCCAGTTTCCTTCCCGGCGGCTGAAGCCAAGAGTTATTGTGTGGACGAGAACATCGGCCAGATGCTGAAGATATTATAGATTAAAGCAGATGTGACAAAACACACATTTTAGTGTTGTTTTCACCTTCTGTGCATCTTTTCTATTTTTATGTTTAGTGTATTTCTTCTTTCTTCACATTTGGAACCGAAGGCCACTGTTGTTGGATTTCGTTTTTGATCAGTGGCAGAAATGTAATTTATTTTGGTAACGCCATAACTGTTTGTGTTTTGAAAGTTGCTGTGCTGTGATTACCTTTGGATAGAAAATGTGCCAGTGTTTTGATATTGAGTTGGGTTTGCCGTGTTTTCATAGATTTTGTATATTAGCTGGTATTTCATGAAAAAAAGTGGTTTTAAATTAAATGACGTGTGTGGTGTAGATGTGTAATGTAAGTAAAGAGTTCATAAAAAGCATCTTAAGTAATTAAATGCTTGTTAGCAATTGTGAAAAACTGTAAAACACATGCACACAGCATGAAATAGGACAATGCTAATTAAGATGAGTATTCTAGAACAACAAAGTGTTGAAAATATTATATTGTTGAATTGGTTAAATTAAAGGGATGGAAATGTACATTATATGGGCACCCGGAGTTTATCCACATTATTATTTCCCCCCTGGCCTCTCTTTGTGTCCGGCTTTAATTTGTTCCTGGCGACCGCTATGACTTGAGCCCTTAGCTATCGGACTTAATTGAGAAAATATAATGTTTGTGAGTGGAATGTTAGATTATTGGCCCCCGCAATGGTATGTGAATGAAGTCTTCTTCTACACTGGCAGAAACATGTTCCAATATGTTCTTGGGGCTTGTAGCTGAATGCTGTTCTCGTTGTTTTCATGGTGGTGGACAGGGATCGCTGGCCAGGTCTCTATAGACGTCAACGGTGACAGAAATGGAGATTTCTCTTTGATGGCGATGACGAATGTTGAAGCAGGAACCTACGAGGTGAGAAGACACTAAATCCAACACCGTGACACCTTCCCTCACAGGGAGAAGGAGATGAATGTGCTAGTGGGAATTCAACCGGATGATACCATGGTACTCTCACTCACAGGTGGTGGCCAACTACTTTGGTGAAAATGGAACTTTTCAGCTGCTGCCTGCCTTCAACACAGACCATTTCACCCTGAAAGGAAAACATATAGCCCAGAAAGAGATAGCAGACAAATCATGTAAGTGACACCTGTGAAATGTGACTTGGTATGTTTATCTATGTGACGTGTTTTTACCAGTAACGGCTCTTCCAAACAGGTGGACTCGGAGTATCAGCTTTGACGGGAGTCATAGTGGGAGCTGTTCTGGGAACTGCCATGCTCATAGCATTCTACTTTTTCAGGTAACAATAAGGGATATTTATGTGTGCTAATATTGTTGCGTTCAAGTACTGTCGGGTGTCTCAGCCGTCAATCAAACATGTCCACCTGCCCTCCCACTTGAAGGACTACTCTGTGGTCCAGAGGGGGAAAACACGGCAAAAGAGAAAACACAATTCACAAAACATAATCACAAAAACAAAAGAGAAAACACAATAGCATTTGGTGAGACTGAAACCGAAACACGTAGGTTCGTATTGGACAATGATTCCTCGACAAGGATTGAATGCGCTGTCTTGCGGCACTTTGCTGCCCCTCTCAGGTCGGTGTTTGTATTGCAGTTTGAGATGTACAACGAATGGAAGTAATTGCTTTTGCGTTTTTTTTGCCATTGTGTTTTGTCTTTTGCTGTTGTGTTATGCACTTTAGGGCCACTGTACTTTTTTAATGAATAAAAAAAAAAAATGGAAATAAATAAAAAAAAATACTTTGGCGTGAATTTTTACAATTTAGGACTTGGAATGTCATTTTAATCACTAACCCTTAAGAAACACAAGTCAGACAATCACACAGGCTAGAAACAGACATTTTAGTTGAACAATATTATCTAAACTGCTTATGTGGAATTGGCATCAAAAGTGAGCGCGACCAAATGTCTCTTCAATGTACACGTATGTGAATTGCTTGGAAAAAGTGCAGTTTATGGAAGTACAGTAGATGTACTGTTGGTTAAAGCTGAAAAAGAGTCACAATGTAATGAACTTTTACAACAGTTTGTACCACCAAATAAGTTTTAGCCGCTGCTTCCCTAACTCTCATTAATTTTGGTGAGTACGATTTTATGATAATAGCGGTGAAACCTCCAGAAATTTTAAGAACTAAATATTTTTCTCTCTGCAGAAAAAACTACAGGATTACCATTGAGCGTCGCACGCACAGTGAAGAGTGCGACACTGGGAAGCACCGGCAGTTACGAGAGGACTCCATCAGATCGAACTTCTCGGCAGCGTAATCACAGAGAATTACACATCTGAATGTGACCAAAGACTTTGCAGTGGTTGTCAGTGGAACCATGCTGTTACACATGAGACATTGTGTGTGTGTTTGTATCCTTTAATGTTTTGACTTATTGTAACTCAGGACAGTTGTAACATTCACAAAGCACCACTTACTTGGATTGTCCTCCGTACAAAAGGTATATGATTGTATTGGTGTATAGAACGCTTTGGCCATAATGTTCTTTAAAGGTTCTATATACGACATTTAAAGCATAAATATAGCAGCAAACATCTATTTGCTGTGTAAAGATCAAATTAAGTAATGGCGTCTTGAACAGAGAATGAAGTCACAGCTTCATTGATCTTGGTTTTGGTAACCCGGCCGGCGCTCTCAGCACTGTTAGCGCTGTTAGCGCTGTTAACAATGTTAGCTCTGCTGCCGTTGTTGGTGCTCTCAGCACTGTTAGCGCTGTTAGCACCGTTACCGCTGTTAGCACCATTAGCGATGTTAACACTGTTAGCTCTATTGCCGTTGTTGGTGCTCTCAGCACTGTTAGCGCTGTTAGCGCTGTTAACAATGTTAGCTCTGCTGCCGTTGTTGGTGCTCTCAGCACCGTTACCGCTGTTAGCACCGTTACCGCGGTTAGCACCGTTACCGCTGTTAGCACCGTTACCGCTGTTAGCACCGTTACCGCTGTTAGCACCATTAGCGATGTTAACACTGTTAGCTCTGCTGCCGTCGTTGGTGCTCTCAGCACCATTAGCGCTGTTAGCACCGTTAGCGCCGCCGCCATTCCAGCTCAGCCACCACCATGTTTGCTTGTGGTGCCCAGTCTCTGAATGTCGTATACAGCTCCTTTTAAGGATTGTTCTAGAAGAATTAGTTTGATTTATAAAAAGATATATATTCAGATGGTTGACTGCATGACTGCAAATGATTCAGAACAGACGGCGTACCGAGCCGTCTACAATTGCGAGCACTAGTGAGGCAGGCAAGCTCTAGTTCAGCGTCTCAGGACAAATGGAGGCTTCATGTTAGAGGTTGCTAAACAATTGTGGCGAAGCGAAACTTCGAAGAAATGATACAGCTGGAACTAACCGACTAAAAAGTGATATAGACTATAAGCTACTGATATTAAGCTACTGATGTTCAGGTTTTCCGTTCACCATAACCTTTGCTGAGATCCTGCAGCCTCCGTACAAATCAAATCCCTCATTCCTAACTGTGCACATTGCTCTTAAAATGAGAAACACTGGGTCACATATCACAGAGTACATCTGCACTTTTCGATTGGCTCATTTACAGTATGCCCTTTTTTATTATTATTATTTGTCTATTTCATGAATTCAAATTGCTCACTGCATAAGAAAGTGTGGTACTACTATCTGATTAAGCCTGCTTTACAAACTATTCTTTATTAATGCTTAATACATATTTCATTCATGCTTTAAATAGCAGCAATAAGCCAGCAGTAAGAACAACTTGGGTTGTGGTCTTCACACAGCTAACCGTCCCCGCAATGAATTAAAGGCTACCTTCGGTGGTTGTTGGGGAGCTAGCTGGCTACAGCAGGGAGCTAGCAGCAGCGCTAGCTGGCTACAGCGGGGCGCCAGCAGCAGCGCTAGCTGGCTACAGCGGGGAGCCAGCAGCAGCGCTAGCTGGCTACAGCAGGGAGCTAGCAGCAGCGCTAGCTGGCTACAGTGGGGAGCTAGCAGCAGCGCTAGCTGGCTACAGCGGGGCGCCAGCAGCAGCGCTAGCTGGCTACAGCGGGGAGCCAGCAGCAGCGCTAGCTGGCTACAGCGGGGAGCTAGCAGCAGCGCTAGCTGGCTACAGTGGGGAGCTAGCAGCAGCGCTAGCTGGCTACAGGTGGGGAGCTGACAACCACCGAAGGTAGTAGCGGCTTATAACCCGACTTTTACGGTAACTGTGTTCTGAGATCCCAGCAGTTAGCTCATACAAATGTATAGAGCTCACTTCCTGCTGAAGGAAGATCAACACAAAGGTTTTTAATAATGACTTATGACTGACACATTCATTGTTTAATGATTTACCAACATGACCAAAGACATACATTTCCAAACTAAGACCCCTTTGTAAAGTATTCCTGATCAGAAAGTGGAACTGAAACCATAATTAATTGTGATAGTCGTGATAGATTATTATGTTTCTGTGTCGTGAATGCACCGTGAGATGCTTTCCATAAACAGTAGTGACCGCATGAAGAAAGTGTTTCAGTCTACATTAGTGACCCTTTAGTTTATTTTCAGCTGGTCATTGGGTTTTGCATTATTCATGCAGGATTTAAAGACGTGTTTTTTATGAATGCAAAATAAAGACGGTGAACTTGGTAAATAGTTTGTGTGTTTGGGGAAATGTTCTGAGAATAAACTGATTTATTGTATTCACTTTTTAAAAACAGTTTCATTCTGGATCACCACAGTGGCTGGTTTTGTTTTTTAAAGCTCTGTATAATATTCCTATGATAGCTTTTGGTATCTGTTAGGGTATAGTGACTTTAACGGTGACCTTAATGTATTTAAATTATTGTTATTTAACATCAATATTTTACAATATGTCTCTCAATATTGAATTCATAGTGATTTTATTAAACTTCATCCTATTTGGTTTCTCAATCATCTCTTTAATTCCACCCACACTTCAGCTCCAATGAGTTCTTGGTATTTGTGTCGCATGATGCCAGTTATAATATTAGTGTAGAGATTGTTTGATTTGTAGAAGAGCCAAAGTCCACTTAGGCATTTGATTTTTATGTTATTATAGTTTAAGTGGTTTGATTACAGAACATCTGTTTGTGTCATTAGGATGTGTTTATCCAACACAATCTTGGTACTTTTTATATTTGTAAAATCTGTTTTACGTCAAGCTTTTCCAGTGTGATACTAGCAGTAATACTTCCTCAAGACTTAAAAATAATGATGCTTGCATGCACCAAGCCTTCGTAGACCAGGAGACTGCAATTATACATATTGTACATGCATACGGAATACATAAGGTGGCGGGAGAGAAAATGAGCCATGAGTTCTGGTTTCAGAATGACGACGACATTTGGAGAACAATTCGACACAAAATATGTCGTCTCTCCACTGTTTTTTTTCACCCCTGGCAAAGATCATGTTTTTCCTCATTGATGTACAAATTGCTTGAAAAATAGTGCATATAAGTAACATATAGTAAATCAATGGGATAAAGGCCATCACAGGTCTGGACAGGAACCCTGAATGTTTACAACGTCTGGCTCCGCCTCTGGAATTTATATATACTGTACACAGTATATATACTAAACACACACACACACATATGCATACAACCACACACTCTATATCGGGGTAGAGGTACAGCAAACATGTACAAGTGTTTTTACAGTCTTATGAATATGTGATAAATTGTGATCATTAAGAAGTCATATCACTGAAGCAGGTAAAATGTGGGAGAACATGGTAATAAAAATCATTCCTTTAGTGAACATCTAGAGGAATAATAATAATAATTATTAATTATTTATTTCTGCACTCATTCATACAAGCGGTGCATGAACTGAACATGAAAGAATGTAAAGTAATGTTACAGCACATGCAGTGCTCTTCATAATGCTCCATGAGATACCTTTTAAAGTAGGTAGCTCACATTTAGAGACATACGCTTTTGAAAGAAAGTACACAACTATTAACACAACCAGGAGGAAAGATTTGTCCCACAGAGATTACGCAATCGCTGCAGGTCATTGGATAAGAAAGGATTTGAAGATCCAAAAGTCATTTTGTCATTCTTTATGTTTTCATTTTCCAAGACAACATATTTATAATTTACAAATGTTGCCGTTTATTTAATCATTGTGCTGTTGTCCCTGTGGAAAACAGGTTGAAAAGTAGTCAGTAGGCAGATAAAAACAAAAAGACCACGTCCAAAGTGATAGCACAGTAGTTTTAAGCACTCGATGATGGTTGTTCTTGAGCATTTATGATTATTTTGAAAGGCAGAATGTGTAGCCTTATGGAGAGCGAGCGATCCCCAGAGGATGCCGCTCCACTGCTCTGCACTCCGCTCTCCCTCATCTTGAAAATACCGACACCGACATCAGAATGTTGTTTGTTGTTTGAAACAAAGACAGCTCTGGGCTTTAGCGCCTCGTTGTGCAGCTGGTTATTAGACTTCCTCACAAACAGACCTCAGGCACTTCGGATTGGAAGCCGCACCTCCTCCACTCTGGTGCTGAACACCGGAGCACCCCAGGGCCGTGTGCTCGGCCCCCTGCCTGTTCGCCCACAACTGCAACCCCACGGCATGAAGAGAGCTCTGGGGTACAGACAACGATGAGGCTTCATCACAGAGAGGAGATCCTGCTGGGAGGACGACCTACTGCTCAACGTCAGCAAAACCAAGGAGCTGCTTTTCGGAAAAAGTAGAGGAAGACATCAGTGGAGCTGAGGTGAAGCGAGTGAATAGTTTTAGGTTCCTGGGAATCAGCATCACAGAAGACCTCAGAAGATAGCACACATCTCCATGGTGGATAAGAAAGCTCCATGTAGTATTTCTTAAATAAATACTTTTGCAACTCTTATGAAAGTCTCATTTATCCCGTCGTATGCTCACTACTTCCCCAAAACAAGAAGATGCATGCGCTTGGGGAGTACTGAACATTAAGGTGGTTAAATGAGACTTGCGTGGATCATAATGCGTGAGTTGTGTCAGAGCTTTGCAAACGGATGTTCTGATTCAGTGTTGCTGTCGTTAAACAGCAAAAAATAAAAACATTTGTTTCAATTCATAAATATTGTTCTCTGTTTCTTGGTTCTGAATTGATTGATGAGAGAAAAAACTAGTTTTCTTCAAGCACTTCACGGTATAATGGGGCGACTAACTGATGATCTGGGTAAAGTATTCTTTTTAGGAAACTTAAGAAGCCATTATTGGTACCCATCTACCAAGGATCAGCGATATCAGTGACTATACGCTTGAATGCACCATCTGTGTGAAATCTTACTTGAATTATCCAGTTAAATGGGTCTTCTTCTTCTCAAGATTTTGCATTACAACTTGCAT
The DNA here is from genome assembly GCF_910589615.1 of Taurulus bubalis. NCBI lineage: Eukaryota > Metazoa > Chordata > Actinopteri > Perciformes > Cottidae > Taurulus > Taurulus bubalis. The sequence goes on along the minus strand of NC_136596.1, from coordinate 2,389,579 downwards.
CTTACACTAATATTGCACATATTGTGACTAGCAGGCAAGGAGGTGGGTGTACTTCTGGGTAGATGATTATGTTACTGAGGAGGAGGTGGGTATCCTCTCTTATATATTCCAATGGTATTTTGGCTGATAGGTACCTGTAAACCGCCAGAAAAAGAGATGAGTATACTTTTGAAATGCTATGCTATAAGTAGCTACAGAAACAGCTTTTCCCCTCCCGGCTGCCTCATGCAGTCTCCTCTCTTGCCTCAGTAAAACAAGTCTTTGCACAAGGACACAGATGGAGTCCCTTGAGGCGCACACCTGTAACATCTCAACACCTTGAGAGTGTGCAGTCCGGTACATGAAATCAAAGCTCATTGCTTCAGCAAAGGGAGGACATCCGTTGCCACGGAGGCTTTAAACAAGGCCCTGCAACAGACTCTGTTTATGTTCAGAGAGACTCTGTCCGGGTTTTCTGTTTGTGTTTGTCTCGTTTGGATCATCTGTGATTATGTAATAAAACACCCTGTTTGTACATGTGTTGCATGATAAGAGCCGATTAGCGACTTCTTCTGATGCATCTCAACCTCTTTAGAGAAAGTCACCCTAAAGATCATGTGATGCATTCTGTCATTTAAAGAGACTGCACTCATTTCTTGAACTAAGATGCACTTTCTCACAACGATAAGACATTTTTGTTGTTGCCCTCACCGAAGACTAATTGCTTGTTTCTGAGCCCCTATTTTGAATTTGAAATGATTCTTTTTCTCAGATAAACAATCTGTGATGGTGACAGGGACTTCCTGGAGGCGCTGCTAAAAATAGAGGAGAACATGAGTCTTAATAAATCCCCCGGGGGAGATGACCTTCCCATGTTTACAGAGCTTTTGTATATTTTATTTGTCCTTTATCGCTTGAGGCTCACAGTCTAATGATGCTGACTCCTTAACGCTTTCCATGCACACGGCGGCTGAATCTTTCATTCACAAGATAATGAAGGGTCCTGGAGTGGTTAGACTGCCTCAGAGGCCATGCTGGTGTCTGGCTAGGATAGATGAACTCTATCAGGGGAAATGTTGCTCGTCTTCAAAAGGGTAGCAAACGATTTTCCGACTTCTTCACTTCTCATCTCACCCTTCTGGGTGAAGAGTGAGTCTGAGCTTTCCAGTGTGTGTTTTGGCAAGAGGATGCCAAACAACAAAAGTTATACAGCATCAGAAAAACACAATATTCCGACCTTCATGGCCTTGTTGCTTTTCCAGCAGTTTGCAGTAGCGTTCAATGGCAAAAAAAGAAAAGAATTTGCTTCTGCATTGATCCTGCTTATTACCTCCTTCATGTCTGTGCTCTTTTACAACTATTGTTTAAACAAGGGCCAAAGTTATTATGCACACCTGCTTTTATCCTTCCTCTTGTGTTCGGGTCGGCACCGTTTTTAAAAGCTACACACAAATGTGTTTATTGCATCAAGGCTTTTTGACTTTGTCAGGAACCTCTATTTCAACGAAATAAAACAAAAACATATTTTCACTAAATTATAAAATGTTCTGGTTGAAATGATGACCTTTGTGTTGTTAGGGTCGGTTTGACCCAGTTATAAAAATAAGATTTGCTTGATTGGTTGTTGTTTTTTGACCTTGTGAATCTATATTGTGTGTTATGACTAGTTCTGCTTTTCATTTTGTGTTTGTATTAGAGTTATATTGCTGAAAAAATGACTTTTTAGCCTTTTTCTTGAAGTAAATATATATATGGGTTGAAATTGACCCGTAACACCATAGATGTTACTATAGTTAACAATATTAAAATGAAAAAATAAATAAAACAAATTAACTTAAGAGATGTGTTCTAATACCCCTCAGTAATAGTCAGGTAACACAACAACCTTTTATTTATTTATATGATTCTCTTGAGGTTCATTTTACCATTTCTTTATTGAAATGGAGGCATCCTGACAAAGAAAAGGCCCAGAGGCCCACACCAACAATATTAAAACATAAACAATATGTTCATGGATAGGGAAGCCTAACAAGGCCACCAAGAGATGAGAAACACATTGCATGATAGATAATTGTTTTTAGTGTATTTTACTGCTGATTAAAGACATGGGTCAAAACCAACCCGTTAACACAAGAGATGCTAACAGAACGCTAACACAAGAGATGCTAACAGAACGCTAACACAAGAGATGCTAACAGAACGCTAACACAAGAGGAAGAGTGAAACATGCATAATGTAGCTCCAGTGTTTTGGAGACATTCTCCACTTGCAGGGAAACAGCACAAACAACACGTTACACAACAGCTGGGCTCTGGACCTGACGGGAACAGAAGCAAGGCGTCTATCAGCATCCGTGGTAATGGATGCTTCCTGAGAGCGGTGAGTGTATGCCACAATTTACTTGTTTATTTATTCCCACCCCCCTAACAATCCACAGCTGTGACGGTAGTTTCATGTGGAGAAACACTCCGTAGTTAAGTGCTAGTGAGGGAGAGCAGTTAGAGAAAGGCTTTTTAATGTCCAACTCTAGCAATCTTCACAAAAGCAGGAAGCGGAATCTGCCAAACATGTGCAGCACTTACAGCCTCTTGGAGGGGTCACCTGGAGGGTTGTGCTCTCAGGCCACCGGGAGCTTTACTCACTCGGGTTGTGCTCATTTGAAAAGTTATTTGGGGGGAATATGAACATCTCGAGATAATGGTGGGGTTATGTCAATAACCGGTTCGCCAGTCTTCACGTTCAAATCTCAACACTTCTTTGCCAGATTTTATGCCATTTCCAAAAGGAAACAACCACATAGCTAATATCGTCTTCAATCAAAGGCATTCATGTTTCCCTGAATGTGCATCTGATCCATCCCAGAATCCTCTGCTGACAACTTTGGGATCAAGTCCAGTTCAAGACTTTGGACTTTTGATTCTTTTTTTTGCAAAAAGAAAATAAAGTAGTTAATAAATATGAACATAAACCATAAATATGACTTGAAGGGACTCCAGAGTGACTCGAGAGAGCACCCCGAGTTTTGAAAATATCAGTTTTCATATTGTTAGCATAAAGCTACATAGGATTAGCACGCCGTTTTGGAAACCTTAGAACCGACTGAATCTACTAATGCCGCCAAATCCGCAAATCAAGCAAAGCTTCGCTAAGTTACCAACCACAGTGCAACTTGCTTCCAGCAAAGGAAAATATGACTTACTTATGGCTGAAACAATATTCTACACGGCCTTGCTTGGTTTCTTTACACGGCTGCATTGGAGTGATGCGCGTTCAAAGACCAGGAAAAAAGTTATGGCATTTTCAGCGTCGGCGGATCTGAGACGATGGCTCGAAGACGTTGCACTAAGTGAATTATTAAAAATACTTAACTTTGCTTAATTAAAGCCAAACTTTGCAGAGATTGAAATTGTATGATTTAAAGAAAAATACATTCATTGCCATAATTAAAATGAGAAAATACATCCTGGAAGATTTTTTTTCTTTTTATATATATATACAATATATTGTTTCTTTCCTGTGTACTATCATAAACCAATATACCAGTAACAAAAATATGAACTTCTTAACTAGTCTCACAGGGGTTTTCTGTATATTATACATTTTTTAAGTATTCAAATAGACCTTGTGGGAGCAGATAATCAGTATTTAGTATGGGAATGCAAACCATTCGTAATTTTCACCACAAAATGGCTGATGGTTCGTCTCATCCACGATGAAATCTCTGTTTGGGTTTAAGCGCTCAACCACCGGTTTAAACAGCAGACGACCACGTTACAGTATGGCTGTGTTATTTTCCATTGGAGACTCCAAGAACAGTTTCTTTAAGAGCTTAATAACCAGTTGCATTTTCTTTATGGCCCCCAGCCTTCAATAATGCAACCTTGCTGATAAACCAGGACTGCAGCCAGCCTCAGGTATGGTATGACCAGATCCCATAGCGCTAGCTCCATCTGAGTGAATTCATAGGGTTCATGGGTCATCTAGCGCTTCTCCGTGAGCAGCGGTACTCATTCATTTGCTGAGAACACACGGCGGCTAGCTTTTGCAAGGGGAAGATAACAGTGTGTTGACATTAAGCCGTTGCATGTGAGGCTGTGACACGGTGGCATCCAGACGGGACTGTTTGGAGTGAAGCCTGAGGTCTGATCGGTATCAGCATCACAGAAGGAGCCACTCAGCGTTAGCCTCAACAAAGAAAGATCATTTGGGCCTTTTCCCTATTACCCTATCAGAACGCCTATCATGTTGATTTGGACATTATCCATCTGGCCATCATCTGTTGACTTGGATGACGTCAAAAAGCCTTTTATCAGATAGAATTCTCACACTATACAAGGCCAAGTTGACAATCTGCAATGGAATGCATCCCCTCTCAGCTTTGGAAGAAATGGCTTCCTTCCTTCTTTACTTTATGCTTCCTGTCTCATTAGTCCCGTGCACGCTTTGTGGTTGTTGCACTTCTCTTCTGCATATCATGGGGTTCACACATGTTTGAGTTCACTCATATGTCTTAACTTAATATTAAAATGATTTGTCGTTCACAAAATGATTAAAAAAAGGTTAATAAAATGCTGGGATTTCTTCAAAGGAATGTTTCTGATACAGTAACTGAAAGGAACTCCGCAGGAATGCATCTGTTTGTATTCCATGGCAACATCTGGGCAACAATCCATCACAATCTGCAACTGGATATTGAACTTTCTTACAAACGGACCACAGACAGTTCTGATCGGCAGCCACACCTCCGCCGTGAACCCTCCAGTTGAACACGTATGACGTGGAATGTACTTTGAATGTTCTTGAACAAAGACATTCAGTGAGTATGTTTACAAGGATTTAGTCTAATACTAGATATTAGTTTGAGTATAGACCAGATATAAAAAGTGGATGTAGTCGTCATGACGTCACCCGATTTTGCCGTCGCCATCTTGGATACTGGCCATAGACTTCTATACAACCAGAGGAGTCTCCCCCTGGTGGTCAGGAGAGAGAATGCAGCTCTAACACATGAAGCATTGACTTCTATACAACCAGAGGAGTCACCCACTGGTGGTCAGGAGAGAGAATGCAGCTTTAACACATGAAGCATAGACTTCTATACAACCAGAGGAGTCACCCCCTGGTGGTCAGGAGAGAGAATGCAGCTTTAACACATGAAGCATAGACTTCTATACAACCTGACTTTTTGCAACTGGAGGAGTCACCCCCATAAAAAATGTTATAGTAAGCCAAAAATATGTTGTTAAAATGTTGTAGTACAGTATGTCATAGTATGCCATAGAAAAATGTATTTTCAATATAAATGTCATAGTAGGCCACTAAAAATTAATATATATAAAAAAAAAATCCTAGCAGATAGACATAGTATAGTGTGCCATAGAAATATAGTTTTGAAAGTCACATTACGGTATACCATAAAGGGAACTTAATAATATACTATACCATAAAAAGTATTGATTGAAAAATAGCCATCATTGGTATAACATAAAAAATATCATATAAATATCATGGTATGTCATAAGAATGATCACAGTATATCACGTTAAAGATCATAATAATATTTAATGTAATAAAAAGTCAATACAAAATGTAATTAATGAATTAGAAACCCCGGTGCTTCAGCAGTCATTTGGAGTCAAAGTAAAGGAACCGGTTACCGGATGCCAGGAGGCAGAATTATACTTTCCTTATTTTATAGCCGTCTTTTTTGGTTGTGGGAACTTTTGATAGGCATTCTTTTTCGCTATTTCCTGACATTTATAGACGACGTGACTAATTGAGAAACAAGATGTATTCATTAAGATAAATAGATAATGAACATAATTGCTCTATGCGTCATAAACCATCATAAACTATGTTTAGCAAAGGACAAATACCACGACGTGTGAGAAGAATGGTGAGCATCTTCTGACTGCAGTCTGCAAGCGGACTGCCTCATTTATTCTAAAGCTTCACATGAACGAGGTTCAACACAGGAGAAGGTGAGGCACTAGAAACAGTGACAGGACTAAGGTAGCTGTGCAGTAATACGCAAGTATCGTCTATGCTGTCCAAGGAGGCAGGAAATCGCCACGTATCACCTAAAGTGTGCTGGACGCAGAATGTAGACGCACTCAAATAAAAGGGACTGGCATGGAAAGAAAGACAGTGTCCGTTATCAATCCCCTTAGGGGAATTATTCTCTGCATTTGACCCATCCTAAGTAATTAAGGTTCAGTGTCTTGCTCAAGGACGCTTCCACATCCCCGACTGGGGATCGAACCGTAAACCTTGCGGTCGCAGGACGGCCACTTTACCCATTTTAACTAACATCAGGATGAAATGAGTAGAAATGAGTCACGATAACAAGCAATCTAGGAGGAGATGTCAGCAAACATGTCAAATTATACAAGTGTCATAATGCAGGTTCTATATTATACTGATGCATTCCACTCTTACGCTACAATGTAATACAATTACTTCGTGACATTGCAGATCATTAATATTGAAAACATCTTTCGGACAAAACCTCCGTCTGATTTTAGGTTTGGGAGTCTCCACTTGACCTTTAATTCATAAGATCTTGACATGGTTTTGTAAGTTCTGTAGTCTCAGCAGCAGGTGTAACATCGGTCTGTAGATACCAACCCATCCCACTCGTGGAGTGTATAAATAGCCGACTCGTAACCGCTTGACGGAGAGCCGTCACATGACCGTTGTCGAGAATTGCCCCGCAGCTGCCTCCACACCAACGGTTGCCAAGGAAACTGTGTATTATGCTTACTAGCTAAGCAGTTTCCTCTGGACTTGTTACTTTGACAACAGGAATGTCAATTAGCTGCTCGCAAAGAAAAAAGTTTGACCGGCCTTTGTTTGCCCGCCTCCCTTCTTGTAGGGGTGATTGGAGCTGCTATGAGTAAACGCAGTAACAGCTGCTATAAATCAACAGGGTTTCTCATTAACAGTTCAACTGCCCCTTTAGACATGCATTCCAACCTGATGCTACAACGGGTCTGCTTGTGTTTAATGTCTTTCCTGCATGGACGCATTATGCATGCTGTCATCTGCAATCTCACAGTCAATGGCCTACGAATGTAATGCAACGCTTCCTCCTGATCCGTCCTCGCTTCCTTTTCCTTCACTGTCTTTGAAACGGATCACTCAGCAACACGTGACTCTCTCAGGTGCTGGTTTTATTCATAAAATAGTTAAATCTGCCTATTTGTGAAATAGCTGCATTGGATTTGCAAAAGGCAAATTCCAAAGAAGCCCCAGTTGCAACATGCTGTTGTAGATATCATATTGTACAGATGTCCATACCCAGAGCAGAAGCCAAAGCAAAGGCATGCCATTCATCAAACGTATGCCTTTTAAACCACATGGGGGATGCCTCTTGGTGCATTTATGAAACACAGACGAGAGTCCAGCTGTCTCGGTTCATTCAGATATACAGACACTCGCCAAAACCTAGAGGCTTTAAACCACTTTTTGCAACTTGGCGTGCCATTCCCCTTAATTAGATTACACATTCCTTTGTCAAATTGCCTTTCATAGCTTGTCATTCACTATTGGTCGCAGCGCCACTGAGCCAAAGCATGCTGAGCCCACAGGTGGGCAACGGATAAACCCGACAAGACTCTTGAGACTCCCACTTCCTGCACTGGTAAATGGTAAATTGACTTGCATTTCTATAGCACCTTTTTAGTCGTCCAACCAACCAGCGTTTTACACTGCATTCCACACACACACACACACACTCTCTCTCTCTCTCTCTCTATCTCTCTCTCTCTCACACACACACACACACACACACACACACACACACACACACACACACACACACACACCAATGGAACAGCCTTCAGGAGAAATCTGGCGTCCAGCATCTTGCCCAAGGACACTTGGACATGCCGACTGGAGAAGTTGAGGTTCGAACCACCAATCTTTCCATTACCGCGCTCTACCGCCGTGGAGGATGAGCATGCCTTGCTTGCAATGCGAGTCAGTGGAGTTCACTTTCAGTTACGCACCAACAATCTGCTCTAAAGATACAAGATATTCTAGAAAAATAACTCAAAAGTTGGGCACTGAAAGGTTGGAATCATTCAGCGCTGACTGTAAACGAGCACTTTGTAGACGTAGCCAATATCAATGTGCTGCCTGGCGATAAGCACCGACAGCGGGGTGGAGACGGGTGTCTTTGATGTTTTTGGCCGAAGGAATGCGTTCTTCATACCACAGTATACAGATTAGTTTTTCTTCAGTCGACATGTTTAGTCCAGGGGAATTGATTTGTTGCCTGGAGGACTGGATGTTCTTTTAGACAATTTCATATATTTTCGGGCCAAAGAAGATTTTACACTGTAAGATTGACAGTGAATCCACTATAATGTTTCACTCTTTATTCTAGCATTTGTCAGAGCATTCTGTCGTCTATTGTATACAGTGGACAAATAACAAGGACTGTTATGTATTATCCATTTGCTCACAACCTGTATGTACTGGCATCTGATCAGAGTAGTATAGTGGTTGTGAAACTAGAACATTTCCGCGAGTGAGATGTGTTGTTGATGTTAATGAGGTACATTATATATATACCAACATTACCAGTAATAAGATGTGTTATTGAGGTGTCCTTTCTGTATGTGTGATGGACTTGAGAGCAGCTATTGCTTCATAGACACAGGTCACTGGTTACCATGGTGATTGGGGCACCAGGGTGAAGGGGCAGACGAGATCTTAAGACTGGGAGTGGATTTTCTACAAAAACATCTGTTAATCCACGGCTTCCGAGGCAAAATAATACAATTAACAGAGAGGAAAGACACAGCCGAACGCGCTGATATGCTTGTTCTTTTTGTGGAGTTAAAAATGTGACCGTGAGCTCCTCATCTCTGAATTTAAAGTGACACATTCACGCCCGCGCACGACAACACACGCGTACATAGACACACACAGTCAGCCATTTTGTCTAACACAAAGCTAACTTCATGCTAGCAATCAAATATACTTGTCTTCCTCTCCACCAAGAGCCTGCAGTTGGCCTGTGTCTGTGTGTGTGTGTAGGTCTGCCAATGTATCTAAATCAGAGTGTGTGTGTGTGTGTGTGTGAAACTGCCCTGATTAGCTAATTTGAAGCACCTGTGTCACTGAGTGGCAGATCATTAGAGGGAGACTGGACTGGTGATTTAATGAAAACAACCTTTTAAACTACTGTATTTGACAGAAAACTGTGACTCCGATTGTGAAAATATCGGAATCAGGAGAGGCACAAGACTTTTGTGAACGTTTCTGTGTACTTAAATATTTGTGGGGATTAGAAATGAGATCGTAATGGCAGTTCAGAAAGTGCTCACGTTTCAGATTGTGGTCAGATTTAACATTGAGTCCAATGGAGAGCTTGGCTGGACTTCATGTCGCTTTCAGCTTGTTGACAAAAAAAGTATACGTTTGTTGGATTCCACGACGCATGTGGACCACAAACACAATATTTCCTACGTTTTTATGTAAATATTATGCCTGAAGAGTGAAAATTGTGGATCGAGTGACAAAATACAAATATGTATTTCATAAGATCCTGACACTGGTCTGTGCTCTGGTGATGACATCACCACTCTAACCTGCGCCATACACACCCATTGTAAACTCTGAAATGGTTCAAACATTTTCCTATTAAAAAGTGGAACATATATGTATTCTCTGTCGTTTTTACGTTTTTGGGAAAGCATTCAGTTCAGACTTTACCCAATGTGAGGTCACGTGTCACAAATGTTACACAACACCTCTACACAACACCTTTACACAACACCTTTACACAACACCTTTACACAACACCTTTACACCAACACCTTTACACAACACCTTTACACCAACACCTTTACACCAACACCTCTACACAACACCTTTACACAACACCTTTACACCACACCTTTACACAACACCTTTACACAACACCTTCACACAACACCTTTACACAACACCTCTACACAACACCTTTAAACAACACCTTTACACCAACACCTTTACACAACACCTTTACACCGACACCTTTACACAACACCTTTACACAACACCTTTACACCAACACCTTTACACAACACCTTTACACCAACACCTTTACACAACACCTTTACACAACACATTTACACAACACCTCTACACAACACCTTTACACAACACCTTTACACAACACCTTTACACCAACACCTTTACACCAACACCTTTACACCGACACCTTTACACAACACCTTTACACCAACACCTTTACACAACACCTTTACACAACACCTTCACACAACACCTTTACACAACACCTTTACACAACACCTTCACACAACACCTTTACACAACACCTTTAAACAACACCTTTACACAACAGCTTTACACAACACCTTTACACAACACCTTCACACAGCACCTTTAAACAACACCTTTACACCAACACCTTTACACAACACCTTTACAATACACCTTTAAACAACACCTTCACACAACACCTTTACACAACACCTTTACACCAACACCTTTACACAACACCTTTACACAACACCTTTACACCAACACCTTTACACAACACCTTTACAATACACCTTTAAACAACACCTTTACACCAACACCTTTACACAACACCTTTACAACACACCTTTAAACAACACCTTCACACAACACCTTTAAACAACACCTTTACACAACACCTTTACAACACACCTTTAAACAACACCTTTAAACAACACCTTCACACAACACCTTTACACCAACACCTTTACACAACACCTTTACAACACACCTTTAAACAACACCTTCACACAACACCTTTAAACAACACCTTTAAACAACACCTTTACACCAACACCTTTACACAACACCTTTACAACACACCTTTACACAACACCTTTACACAACACCTTTACAACACACCTTTAAACAACACCTTTACACAACACCTTTACAACACACCTTTACACAACACCTTTAAACAACACCTTCACACAACACCTTTACAACACACCTTTACACCACACCTTTAAACAACACCTTTAAACAACACCTTCACACAGCACCTTTAAACAACACCTTTACACCAACACCTTTACACAACACCTTTACACAACACCTTTAAACAGCACCTTTAAACAACACCTTTACACCAACACCTTTAAACAACACCTTCATACAACACCTTTACACAACACCTTTAAACAACACCTTTACACCAACACCTTTACACAACACCTTTACAACACACCTTTAAACAACACCTTCACACAACACCTTTAAGCAACACCTTTACACAACACTTTTAAACAACACTTTTACACAACACCTTTATACAACACCTTTACAACACACCTTTACACAACACCTTTAAACAACACCTTTAAACAACACCTTTACACAACACCTTTACACAACAAGGTGCAGGACTGGAAGTTGCTCATGAGCCTGACATGTAATAATTTTTGTAATCAAAAGTCCCTCTTGGGCCAGAGACTGTTTCTCTCACTTCATTACTTAAATGTATTCAGATGCACAATTATTTCCTCATTGTCTTATACAGTTGTTTATCTGTCCAAGTCTCTTATCCTCTTACTTCCTGCAGTGTAGACACATGAGATTAATATCGGTTTTCCTCATCTGGTTTAGTAGTAAGATAGCAGCCAAGTCACCACAGGGATGTGGAGGGAGATTCACAGAGAGGGGATGAGGAATGTGAGACGTTGTGCTTCCATCCCCCATGTCTTCTACAGACACACTGGCAGCTATCAGGAGGATCTCGGCTTGCTTGGCTTTCGTAAAGGATTCTGCTCTGCTGTGGAGGAAGCAAGTTCTCTTTTGTGTTTTGGAAGTACTGGACTGCACCATTACCCAGAGGAAATCCTTACATGTATACACAAGACTTGATTTTCAGCAAATAGTTAGTAAAGTATAAGTTCGGATGACAATTACATATATTGTACTAAGCAAGAATCAGTTATATAATCATCACTAGAATCGGCAACCTTTCCTGGGACCCTATAAACATCAGTATTACATAACAGAGATTGGCAACACTAGGCTAACTATAGGTAAAGGACTACGGCGAAGGGTTCATTTAATACACTGCCGGTTACTTAAATGCAATATATTGCATGGAACAGGTTGTCAACTGAATATATATATACATATATATATATATATATATATATATATATATATATATATATATATATATATATATATATATATATGTCATCATCATCCTTGTTTTGTATTGTTTTTAACGCTGTGTGGTGAAGCAAAAAAAAAACAATTATCGCAACGTGGACATTAACATTACTGACGAATAGTAAATACAGCAAGGACACTCAATAATATCAAAGATTTACTATAATGAACATTTTACAGGTGAGATTATTTTGGTTTTGAAGTCTGTTTTCTTCTGTTACAATAGTGACAAGACAGTGCACACCAATAACAATACTTTAGTAGTGGTATTGGTGTTGTTTCTCTTGACTTGAACAAAACTATAATACACAAAAGGTGGAATTCTGTCAGTATTAACGATGAGCGGATCCATTTCTCTGAGCCAATCAAACCAGAGTAGACCTCCATGTCCATGAAACCCATCCATGAAAGGTACGCATATTTAGTTGCATTTAATGGGTTAAGCATTACATAAGTGAATGATGAGTGTCAGAAGAAAACACAATCATAAATAAATAAAGAGCTGTTTGTAAAGACGTCTTAGGCCATTTCCTGTATTTATATAAGAAAGAGGAAACAAATGGGACCACGGAGGAACTTCTGCTGCAGATAGAGGACGTATCTGGAGGGAAGGCATTTAGAACTACATTAACAAGTGCAAACAAAGAAGATGAGTTGACATATTAAATCAAATCAACTTTACTCTTCTCATGTGTACCCCTGAGTAATGCAAAAGCAAGTTTGGAGTGTTTTGGAGCTCATACGAAAGCAGCTGCTAAAGCTAGTGAGCTGAAAGTATTACTACATGTTATATAGTACGTACAGTATATTGCTTCAGCTTACGTGTTGACCGATGTTATAATGGCTATGCTTTCCGAAGAATAATTTGCATATCACGCTAGAAAGGTCATTAGTCTCTGCAGATGCGTGACTTGGTTGCTGTTGAAATAGATGCAATGCACATGTACAGCTGCCTTAGGAGTTGCTATGGTCCCATGCAGAGCGGAGTCAGCCGTGCCTCTGCAGCTCTGTGCTGATCAAGTGCAGTCTCACAGAGCCAGCCGAGCTTGACCAGTTTGTTGACCACGATTGATGATTAACAGGTAGTGGTGGCGACTGCCTCCCTCGGTGCCGCCATGTTCAAGCAAACAGCACCTCTTGCATCTCTGGATGGAAGATAACACATGATGAAGTGCCCTCGAGTGTTTCCTTCTAGTGGAGAAAACATTGAGTTCCATTTAGGGGAGGAAATATTATAAAGTGCCCTCTAGGTTACCATTCCAGTGGAGAAAACGTGATGAAGTGCCTTGTAGGTTACCATCCCAGTGGAGAAAACATGCTATTTAAGGTTCCTTTTGAGTGGAGAAAACGTGATGAAGTAATCTTTAAGGTTTATTTCGAGTGGAAAAAACGTGATGAAGTAATCTTTAAGGCTCCTTTTGAGTGGAGAAAACGTGATGAAGCAATCTTTAAGGTGCCTTTTGAGTGGAGAAAACGTGATGAAGTAATCTTTAAGGTTCCCTTTGAGTGGAGAAAACATAGTGTTATCTTTAAGGTTCCCTTTGAGTGGAGAAAATGCGATGAAGTCATCTTTACGGTTCCCTTTGAGTGGAGAAAATGTGATGAAGTAATCTTTAAGGCTCCTTTTGAGTGGAGAAAACGTGATGAAGCAATCTTTAAGGTTCCTTTTGAGCGGAGAAAACGTGATGAAGTAATCTTTAAGGTGCCTTTTGAGTGGAGAAAATGTGATGAAGTGCTCTTTAATGTTCCCTTTGAGTGGAGAAAAACATGAGGAAGTCATCTTTAAGGTTCCCTTCGAGTTGAGAAAATGTGATGAAGTGCTCTTTAATGTTCCCTTTGAGTGGAGAAAACGTGATGAAGTAATCTTTAAGGTTCCTTTTGAGTGGAGAAAACGTGACGTGCCCTCCATGGGGCCCTTCCATTGTTGTATAAAATGTTAGTGCCCTCTAAGGTGGCCTTAAAATTATAAAAAAATTAGACCATAAAGGCTACCCTACATGCTGGAGAACGTTCTGTGTGCTGCGGCCCGACCTCATGCAGCTGGTACCCTTCTGATATTTTAAACCCGAGTCTGTCACTGGTTTGCACCACTGGTGTGCTGCAGCTAGATATCCCTGTCCTGTGTTGGAAGGCGCACGTGACCGACTATGATAAAGAAATAATTGTTCAGTCTTTTCCAACAACAATATTATGTAATAAAGGAATGTAACAACAATATGGCCAAGGCCTCTCCATGTCCACATACTATTGAGCGGGTAGCTCGGTGCATACATGTACCATTAGCTGGTTTATGCTGCCCTCTGTTGTCTAAACATCTGTGAAGGATGATTATGGGAGAAAAGAATTTGTAATCACAATTTAGTGCAGGTTCCTGGCATCCTTGAACAGATAATATCCTAGATATTAACAACAAATAGTGAATGTTCACAACACAAACTGGTCCAGCAGTAACACAATGGGTCTCCAGTGCGGGCTTTAAATGCTGCTTACTGTCAGCTGGACACACCGTGTGTTTCAGCAATAACACACATGTTTGAGACACAGCCACACAACCATTTAATCACATTAAAAAGATTGATATGTGCCATTGCTAGGGGCAGGACAGGAATGGTCCCAGTCGGGGGAAATAGCTATCTTTCTAATCTCCTGACTACAAAAAGGCTTTCAAATTTAAGAGCAGTAAGAGATTAGTAAGGCCTCTGTGTTTTCACTTTGTCAATCCCAAAGCACGTGACTCATCTGTGCCAATCGATCAAAAAACAAACACACACAACCGAGTGACATGTACAAAAGAATAAACATTCATCATTCGGGGAAAATCCACCACCTCAGAAGTCAGAGCGAAGAGCATCATCGGTTTCGACAGCAGCGCCGCGGCTTCCAGCCTGAAAGAGGGCAAAGAGTGAGACGTGCAGTAAAGAGTGAGACGTCCAGGCATGCGTGAGTCAACAAGGGGATGAAATGTTTGAGGAGCATGTTTTCCAAACCCGGGCTTTGTTCTGTGTCTGTTCACGTCGGCCACAAAGTAGAAAGTGCCTGGGAAATGTCAACAAGGGCTCCACTCCGCTGTCCCTGTCCTTGACAGGACACCAGTAAACAGTCAATTCTGTTCAAACAGTGAATCCCCCCTTTCTGTTCTCAGCAGGCATCAGGACCATGTGAACTTTACCGAGAGCCGGAACCAACACCCCGATGGTTCAGGGAAATGCTCTCGCTGCCGAGAAGGCTGGCAATCCCACAACAGGTTTGTGAGCAGGGTTCATACACATGTTGACCAATGGGTTTCATGACTTTTTCATGACTTTAAACCAAATTACATGACTTTTCCATGACTTTAAACCAAATTTCCATTACAAACATTTAGTGAAATCTGGGTGTAAACAGTAAAAAGTGAGTAAATGTAGTATTTAAACTAACAATGAGAATACAAAGCATACAGTAAACCTTAAATGACACAAATGAATGAGACAATAGTTTGATTAAAAGAATACACATTTATATAGATGCCTGTATGTATGCCTGCTTATATTTTGAGTCTTTCTTTTAAAAGCATATTCATTATTTCAAACTCAGCATAAATGAACGTCATGAACACATGAATATAACACATTTACATGACTTTTACTAAACTTATTGGCTTTTTTTTCCATATCTTTTCCAGGCCTGGAAATAACCATTTTAAAACTCCATGACTTTTCCAGGTTCTCCATGACCGTAAGAACCCTGTTCTGATCGCTCGGCCTCCGCAGAGCCAGCAGCTTCTGAAGGATGCAACTCTCTCCGTCTCCACTCTCTGCTGCCACCTGCTGGCTGACTGATGGAGCTGGTTCACAGGTCTTACAATAATTACAATAGCCGGTTTGTTTAATTCGTATCATTTATTTTCAAAACCTAATCCGGCGGCTCACCATGAATCTAACAACAAGACAGAGTGGGCTCGGCTTCAGAAAGGAAGTGCTACGTTTTACAAAAGGTCAGATCAAACAAAACATAAATGTACATGGTAGTCAAGCCGGGAACACGAAATCACACACAGACAACATTATTAAGGTAGCGCCTCGTCCGTTTTTTCTTTTTTACCGTTCCAATATCAAAACGCCACTATCTACCCACACCCACCTGCTCCTCCAGCCACAGAGACAGCACTAGATCTATACAACCACAAACTAAACAAGCTCATAAGAAAAAACATCAAAGGCGTTTTACAAAACCTAATTAGTTAACACTGAAGGGAATGCTTATATTCTCTTCATGGCGTCGTCAATTTCTGAAATCTGGTCCTTCAGTTGGGTCCATTGTTCAGGATTCAGGGAGATACCTAAAGAAAGAAGAGGAGACAACCAGGTTCAAGCTGTGTCCACTACACTTATATTATTGAATATTTATTAAATAACTCTTTTTAATGGATACTCATTTTAAATACATTTAAAACTAAATCTCCAACCACTGCCCTTAACAGCCCCAACTGCCAAAACCACTAAAATCATCAAACATCCATCGTTCCCAGTGAAGTTCTTCAGAGACATACGTACCGCATGCAGATCACTGGAAACGCATCACGACAACATAGACATCATAAACCGGCTTTAGAGACGAGAGTACCTTTTTTCCCGGGCTTCATCTCCCCATCTTGGTTCATCCAGTACTCTCTGATGTCCACCAGGGTTTTCCCTTTGAAGTCCCTCACGCTGACATACCTCATCTTCCCGATCTGTAAGAAGCAAAACAACCGTCAACTCGGGGCTGGGCGGAATGGCCACAAATTCATATCACGGTATCTTGTAAGATTCTGGCGGTTTCACGGTATATAATTTTTTTTTTAGTAAACATTCATTCATTCATTGTCGCCGAAAAGGACCGCCGGCCAGCTGTTTGTACGTTGGTACATAGAGGGCGTTAGGAAGCTAAACCTGGCGGGACTTAGGACCCAGGGGAATGTAAGTGGAAAAAAAACAGGAAGAGACAGACCGGAAGAGTCTGTTTCTTCCTGTTGTGATAGTGGGCGAGCTGTACCCAGCATGCAGTTCGGCGGTGTAATTTTATAAATGTACCTGTAATACCTGTGGTACTACCTGTGGTACTACCTGTGGTACTACCTGTGGTACTACCTGTGGTACTACCTGTGGTACTACCTGTAAAACCCACCTGGAACATGTTGTCGTCTGCATTACTGTTGCTCTTGGAGGATCCACCTGGCTTGGAACTCTCTCCGCTCCTTGGTTTCTTGGCCGGTTTCTCTGGTGCGCTCGACTTCTTTCTCTTTGCCTGAAAAAAATATGAAATACTTTTTCAAATTCTTGCCCCACGTTATGTCCTCGCCGTGGGTCGTAAACAACGCAAAGTCCAGAGGCCGACGTGTAGAGATAGAGGGAACAGTTACGTTGGCATCAGCAGGCTGAAGGAATAAGTTCTGTAAGACTTTATACATTTAAATATTTTCCAGTCGATCTCAGAGTACAATCTGCTTTCAATGCTTCTTCTATTATTATTATTATTATTATTATGCCAAGACGCATTCAAAAGGAGAAAGTAAAACAGATCAGAAGATATTATTAAGGCACAAACCTTGGTCTCTACTTCACTGTCAGAGTCACTTCCGGATGTGGACGACAGCACTTCCTTTGATTTTGGCATTCTGCTGGGACAGGGATCAGACCTCAGATCAGTTTCCTTTGACATTAAAGACATTATTCACCGAGGCATGTGCACGGTCCAGTTCATCCTTAAACGGTAATGCATTCTTCAGTCTGCCCAACTTAAGACAGAATGTGCAGGTATTAATACACGCTTGTGTGCAGAAGGGAAAGTTATCTTTTCACCTGCACTGGAAGGGCTCTCTATACAGCCGAGGGCTCTCTATACAGCCGGAATGGAAAGAAGGGCTCTCTATACAGCCGAGGGCTCTCTATACAGCCGGAATGGAAAGAAGGGCTCTTCATACTAGGCTTATAGTTAGGGCTGGCTCAGGTTTGCCCTGGTCCAGCCCCTAGATATGCTGCTATAGGCTTACACTGCTGGGGGACATCATAGGATACACTGAGCTCCTCCTCTCCTTCTCTTCCTCTTTTGCTCCTCCTCTCCTCCTCTTCACCTCTTCTTTCTCTCCTTCTGGATAAATGATTGTCTCTTCAATGCATATTACTAACTCTACTTTCTTTTTCCATGGATTCGTGGCTGCCTGGCCCTGCTGATGCAACCGGCCTGGAGCCGTCCTGCCAGCTGCCATGGCCCTGCTTTCTCCTCCCACTGCCCCTTGGATGCTCCTCCTCTCTACCTCCTTCTGCTTAATGGATCGTGGCTATCTGGATCATGGACCATGCAAACTACTCATTATATGAATCATTTCTGTCACATTCATGTAATGTGCTGTAACTCCGTTACGTTATTCATTCTGGTCACATGACATCTATTGCTTCTGTCCATCCGGGGAGAGGGATCCTCCTCTGTTGCTCTCCCTCAGGTTTCTTCCCCTTTTTCCCTGTGAAAGGGTTTTTGCTATCTTTATTGGGGGAGTTTTTCCTGATCCGATGTGAGGTCCCGGGACAGGGATGTCATGTGTACAGATTGTAAAGCCCTCCGAGGCAAACTTGTATTTGTGATGTTGGGCTATATAAAATAAATTGAATTGAATATACAGCCATAATGGAAAGGGCTCTCTATACAGCCAAGGGATCTCTATACAGCCATAATGGAAAGGAGGAATGACTCCAGTGAACAATAACGCAACATGTGGGCACGCTAGTAAAAATGTAATTATTAGAATAAGTAGAAAGTGCCTGGGAAATGTCAACAAGGACTCCACTCGGCTGTCCTTATGCCGTGTTCACACCGGACGCGGTGCGAATTGTCCACCGCGGAAGTTTACTCGCGTGAGTAGAAAGAGGGTGTTCACACCAAACGCGAAAAATCGCGGCGCGAAGGGGGCGTGGCTTAGCTCTGTCGCTTGCCTCTGTGAGAGACAAGCGACGAAGCTTTCATTTCCGCTATCGACCATGGAATAAATAACCACTAGTTCTGCTTTATACTTGTTGTGGAAGTCCAAAACATGTCGGAACATGAAACGCCCTCGTGTTTGGGTTCATAACATCATCCGTAGCCGCACACAGCTCGGTGAATTTCACCGACTCCTCCAGGAACTGCGTCTCGCGTATCTCCGTAAAACGATACCGATTATGCCATCCACCATGGAAATAACCACCAGTTCTGCTTTATACTTTTTGTGTAAACTCCACATATGTGGGAACATCAAACTCCATGGTGTCTGGGTTCATACTATTATCCGTAGTCCCACAACAGCGTCTCAATGAAGCCGCTGTCAGCGCTGGTTCAGGCGGAGCAGCAGCAGTTTCATTCAGAACCGGGGAGACGGCGGTGGTGACGGGCGGAGCTTCTCAACGCTGATTGGCTGCCGCAACTTTGCGTCACGCGATTTCTCCGCCAGAGTTGGGAGAATTCAACTCACACGAATTCGCGCCCCGTCCTTCGCTTTGTTCGCCCCAGGTCAAACGTTCTGTTCGCGCCGCCTCCAACGCCAATTCGCGCCGCGTCCGGTGTGAACACGGCATTATACTTGACAGGACACCAGTAAACAGTCAATTCTGTTCAACTCTGTTGACTCCAGTGAACAATAACGCCACATGTGGGCACGCTAGTAAAAATGTTATTAGAATAACATATCAGAACGACTGGCAGGGTACAATGTGTATCAATGTAATGACACAGATCTGTAATAGATAATAACAGTCTGTGGGATGAGGATCACGCAGTCATTTATTTCAATGTTCATTTATTTCATTGATAGAATAATAAATACACTATTTACTGATTAAAATCAGGCAGAAAATTAGACCGCAAAATTACATTACAAAAAAGCGGTTCAATAAGCTCGCGAGGTCCTGTCATTGTTACAGGAGCCACGCACGCGCCATTAGTTCCGTAAATTAATTTAACGTCAATTAAACTTTGCGTGTGTGTATAATTCTTTCCTATCCTTGTCTTCATCCATTATTGTTTGTTTTTTAATTTCTTTATTTGTTTCTTAATCTCTTTATATGCCGCTCTTTGCCTTCTTAATTACCCCTCGGGGATAAATAAAGTTTTTCTGATTCTGATTAGGCTGCGCACGCAGACTGTTTGGGGTTTCGGTTATTGACGTTGTCTCGAGGCGTTTTAGCGCCTTTTGATATATTTTCTACCTATGACGTCAACCTGCAACACACTCATCTGACGTAATCTGCTCGCGAAGACGCACGCGCGTGAAACGGCTGTTAATAAGACGGTGCGCGTGCAACTAAGATACATGCATCGGGCATCAGCTTGCAAGCTCGATGCTACCCGGGTAGCTTAGCCTCGGGAGCTAACGTTAGCAGAGCCCCGTCGCGCAGGTCTCGTGGTGTCGTCTCGAGGACACGCACGAGCTCTGGCCGGTGCCACGGCTCGCGGCTCTTCTTATTAGTCCGAACATCGTCGCAAAGACACGTTTTTTGTAGCATCTTCTTTTTAAAAACGGTTCATGCTTACATGATGTGTGGTGTAGTTGAGCGGATCTCTAGACAGGAACCGGAAAGCCGACTGACTTCCCGTCGCGAGCTCTGCGTGCATGCGTGAAATACAACCGTGTCCGTCGCGAGCCTGCCGACATGCCAGGGGCGTTATGTTGTAGAACCTACACTTATGTTATTGAATATTTATGAAATAACTATTTTAAAGGATTTAATTTATGCTTATTTTAAAATATTAAGTACCCCCTGGGGTTCCTTCAAATACCCCCAGGGGTACTAGGAACCCCATTTGAGAACCACTATTCTCGTGACACACTGTTAAACGGCTGCTGTAACGCCAGTCTGCCACCAGATGTCGCTGTTCTCCTTCAAACAGCGATTCGAAGCCCCGGAGCTTCGAGTCCTTTTCGGTAAATAGGAAGAAAGAGTCCAGAGTCGAGTGATTAAATGTTAAAGGTGTACAGCAGGTACTCAGTCATCTGTACTGAAGAACATCACACAATTATCTTGGATAAAAGTACGCTATCGGATAGCAGACAAGCTGGAAACCGGGAGTCCAATTTATTATATTTATATTCACATTATATTATATCATAATATATTATATTTATATTCACATTATAGTATATTATATGTCTGAAAAGTCATTATTGGTCAGTTTATTGGAATAGTCTAGAACTTTCCAAGCGGGCAATGAACGCAGCATTCCCTAGCAACAAGTTGTAGTTACTCCTCTTTAAAAGACACAAAACAGGGAGCACATACACCGGAAACAATATGGCGGATTTAACCGAGGTTCCGGTCAACGAGAGGTCGATATATTTAACACAAATTACATATCTGGAAGAGGAGATTGGGAGGTGAGACATTCAGACCAAATAATGAGATATATATGAAGAAATATGCTCTAGTTTATCTTTTAAACTTCGTAAACGTAACCTAACTGATAAAGAGATCAGTTTGTGCTTCATTACATATTGCTCTGGTTAAAGAAACTGGCATCATGTTAAAAGTGTTGTTAAAATGTTTAGTTATGCATTTTATAGCAACAGCCTTTCTCTAATGCTATTGGTAATTTTAATTATTTCATTTCCGGTTCCATTTATTTTGCAGATCATTACCTGGTGTGTATCAAACTGTTTATTTAATATTTAAATATATATAAATTATATATATTATATATAGAGATATATATAGAGATATATAATAAATAAAATAGTATATATAGATATATAATAAATAAAATGGTAAATATATATATACACATATATACAATAAAATAATATGCATATATTCAATAAAGTTTTAGATATAGCGTTATATATATTCAATACAATAATATGTATATATCTATTAAATACAATTGTGTATATATATATATATATATATATATATATATATATATATATATATATATGTGTGTGTATGCATTTATATGTGTGTGTGTATATATATACATATGTATATGCACATATGTATATACATATATGCGCATATATATACATATGTATATACATATATGTATATATGATAAATAAAAAGTATATATATATAGTACTTTATTTATTTCATATATATACTGTACATGTGGTGGATAAGCCTCATTTAAGTGACCCTCACTGCAGTCCTTAGTATTTCAAACCACACACACCTCCGTGGATCCTCTCGTACACAGTAAACGACACGTCCTCCTCCTGCAGGTGTCAGGTACGCCACGACGAGCTGGAGACCCGGAACGAGGCCCTGACCGCTCAGTACGCCGCGCTGGAGAAGCACAAGAGCGAGTCCATCGAGCACCTGAAGCGCCTCGGGGCCGCCAAGAAGAGGAAGCAGGACGTGAAGCTGCAGGCCGAGCGGCTGCAGCACGGCCAGCGGCTGCAGGGCCTGCAGCTGCAGCACGACCTGCGCATGGAGCAGCTGCAGGAGCGGCAGAGGGCCCTGCTGGCAGAGGGCCACACGCTGGGTGAGACCATGCAGTCTGCAGCTTATCAGCACCATATGATTCATTTAGCATTTTAAACTACTTTAATGACGATGCACATTCAACATGTTTGAGGAAATCAATTCCCTAAGAATTTTAAGTAAATGTTAAGTTAAACATGATATATTCAGTTCACTTGATTCGTCATTTTTGGTTCTCGGAAACATAATGAAATAGAGGGTAGCCATTTTGAATTTTCCAGGAACGTCAAGAAGTTAGGATTTAGATATTAGATATTCAATCAAGAGACATTGATTCACATACAATTCAAATATACTTCTATACAACCAGAGGAGTCGCCCCCTGGTGGTCAGGAGAGAGAATGCAGCGTTAACACATGAAGCATAGACTTCTATGCAGCCAGAGGAGTCGCCCCCTGGTGGTCAGGAGAGAGAATGCAGCTTTAACACATGAAGCATAGACTTCTATACAACCAGAGGAGTCGACCCCTGGTGGTCAGGAGAGAGAATGCAGCTTTAACACATGAAGCATAGACTTCTATACAACCAGAGGAGTCGACCCCTGGTGGTCAGGAGAGAGAATGCAGCTTTAACACGTGAAGCATAGACTTCTATACAACCAGAGGAGTCGACCCCTGGTGGTCAGGAGAGAGAATGCAGCTTTAACACGTGAAGCATGGACTTCACACGGCAGAACCGGAGGTTGCCGCCTGACTCCGACTAGGTTTGGGTGTAAAAGGTTGATGCTCTCCCCTCAGCGACGGCGTGCCTGAAGCAGCAGCAGCTGAAGGCCCAGCAGACCCAGCAGATCCAGGAGAAGTTGGACTCGGAGATTCGGATAAAGCTGCTGATCCGAAACGTCAAAGAGCTCGAAGCTTCCATCGACCGCCTGAAGAACGCAGCCGAGTCCGAGAGGGAAAAGTAAAGAGTCCGGGTCGGAGCTGGTGTTCAATCTGCGGGGAAACGATTGCCGCTGATCATCTTCTTCTTCTTCTTCTTCTTCTTCTTCTTCTTCTTCTTCTTCTTCTTCTTCACCTCTTCTTCTACTTATTTACCTCTTCTTCTTCTTCTGCTTCTTCTTCTACTTATTTTACCTGCTCTTCTTCTACCTCTTGTTCTTGTTCTTCTTGTTCAACCTCTTCTTCTACTTCCTCTTCCTCCCCCTTTTCTTCCTCTTCTTCTTCTTCTATTTATTGTACCTCGTGTACTTCTCCTACTACTTATTCTACCTCTTGTTCTTGTTGTTCTTCTACCTCTTCTTCGCTCCCCTTGTCGTTCCAACTCGCAGCGCGATCGCGGCGAGGAATGGGAGGATCGAGAGGAAGGTCTCTCAGATCCTCCTGAAGGACCGAGCCGCGGACGCCAAGTGCCGGGAGCGGCTCGGCTTCCTGCAAAAGAAGAACGCGGTTCTGCCGAGGGAGACGGCCGCCCTGCGAGACCAGAACGGGGACCTCGGCCTCCAGAGGGACCGGCTGAAGGCAGACCTGAGGATCTGTATCAAGGAGGGCTTCACCTGCAGGGAGGTAAGAGGACACCTAGACTTGGGGGGGCGTTCAGAGCACTGGAGTCCAGACTTCTGGAAAGGGTTTCTCAAAATGAAATCTAGTCCCGTTATGTTGGAGAGAAGACGTCTCCAATACTCTGCTACTCGATTGATAAAACAGCATTACAGGTAAGAGGAGGAATATGTCATTTTTTTGGTTGTACTGTCTCTTTAAGGTTTGCACAGTCGATGCCACCTGCAAAAAAAGAAGACAAAAACTGCAGCCTTGATCCGTCTCTAAATTTGTATTCGTCCATGTGAGCGTAGAATTATTTATTGGTTAAAACGGTTAATAATCCTCAATCGGCTGATATTCGCATGGAGTAAAACATCCTTCAGTACACGGAGTACACAGAGTACATGGAGTACACGAAGTACACGGAGTACAACACATAAACACAGTACTGTTTGGTCGCCAGAGAGATAATCGTGAGATTAACAATTCTGTAATTATTTGAAATATGCAGCTTTAACAGATGAAGCATAGTCTTCTATACAACCAGAGGAGTCGCCCCCTGGTGGTCAGGAGAGAGAATGCAGCTTTAACACATGAAGCATAGACTTCTATACAACCAGAGGAGTCACCCCTTGGTGGTCAGGAGAGAAGCATAGACTTCTATACAACCAGAGGAGTCACCCCCTGGTGGACAGGAGAGAAAATGCAAGTTTAAGACATGAATCATCGACTTCTTCCCAGGCGGTGAAGAAGACAAAGCTGGAGTGCCAGCAGATGGAGGCGGAGCTAAAGACCCGTAGCTCCGCCCTCAGGAGCATACTGGACGGGACAGACGCTGTCAGGTGAGAGATTCACTTTCATTGTGACATTTTTAAGAATGCTACTAGAACCTGAATATCATCTGAACATTTCACCTGTCTGAACCAGGAAGTACCGACTCATTTAATATGGTCACACGGAACAATCGTGTAATCGGTGTGCACGTAGGCGTCATGGCGTCATGGCGTGCACGTAGGCGTCATG
The DNA here is from genome assembly GCF_910589615.1 of Taurulus bubalis. Classification (NCBI taxonomy): domain Eukaryota; kingdom Metazoa; phylum Chordata; class Actinopteri; order Perciformes; family Cottidae; genus Taurulus; species Taurulus bubalis. The sequence goes on along the minus strand of NC_136596.1, from coordinate 2,364,453 downwards.
GCGTCATGGCGTCATGGCGTGCACGTAGGCGTCACGGCGTCATGGCGTGCACGTAGGCGTCATGGCGTCATGGCGTCATGGCGTGCACGTAGGCGTCATGGCGTCATGGCGTGCACGTAGGCGTCATGGCGTCATGGCGTGCCCGTAGGCGTCACGGCGTGCACGTAGGCGTGCACGTAGGTGTCACGGCGTGCACGTAGGCGTCACGGCGTGCACGTAGGCGTGCACGTAGGTGTCACGGCGTGCACGTAGGCGTCACGGCGTCACGGCGTGCACGTAGGCGTCACGGCGTGCACGTAGGCGTCACGGCGTGCACGTAGGCGTGCACGTAGGCGTCATGGTGTCCGTTGTGTTTCAGGCGGCTCGTGGCCTCGGCGTTCGATGAGAGCCGTCAGGAAGCAGCCGAGGCCGCGAGGCTGAGGGCCGAGATCCAGAGGGAACGCCAGAGCAGGAGAGGGAGGGAGAGAGTCCAATGGGAGGGAGTCATGCTGCTCACACACATCCTGAGGGTGAGGAACACACACACACACACACACTCACTCACTCACTCACTCACAATCTCACAATCTCACACTCACTCACACACAGTCACACGTACACACACAGATACACACACACACACACGCTCACACTCTCTCAAACACACACACACACACACACACACGCTCACACTCTCTCAAACACACACACACACACACTCACACTCTCTCAAACACACACACACACACACTCACACTCTCTCAAACACACACACACACGCTCACACTCTCAAACACACGATCACACTCTCTCAAACACACACACACACACACACTCACACTCTCTCACACGCAAACACGTACACACACGCACACACACACACACACAGACACACACTCACACAAATATATATATATATATATATATATATATATATATATATATATATATATATATATATATATATATATATATATATATATAAACATAATATAAAATGTATTTAAACTGTATTTTTGTCGGCACGCTTTCTGTTTATCGACCACACTCTTGATCAAATTCTTTGTGAACTTCCAACAATGTAAATATTAAATATAATATTTACGTTATATTACATATTTAAATGTCTCAGGACTCAGAGAAGGCGTCCGAGACCGAGAGGAAGCTGCAGCGGCTGCTGGAGATCCTGGAGAGCTCCGCCCCCAAGGGACCGGGCCCCGCCCCCAAAGCTCCAGGCTCCGCCCCCAGCATTTCAAAATAAAGGTTTTAGTTACTTTGATCCTGTTTTTGTTTCGATTGCTCTGTAGATGTATCGATCATTACTGTTCTATGATAGTATTGACAGACCGCACAGTCATAACTATGAGGTGTATTCTGTTGAATTTTTGTTTCACTATTATGTCAGGATATTGTGAGAAGAAAAAAAAGTTTGCAGATTCCAAAGGGACGTCCTCAAATGAGTTGTTTTGTCCGACCAGCAGTCCAAAACCGAAATAATCAAATGAAAGTGTTTGAAAACAAACATTTTCACATTTGAGAATAGACAAATATTCAGCATTTTTTTGTATCTGTCTGTCTGTCTGTTTGTCTATTGGTCCGTCTGTCTGTCTGTCTGTCTGACAAACTCTTTTGTGTTTTCAGTGTCTAACAATGCAACATAATCTTGTCTTCAGTCTTTTCTTTATTTGCTTTGCTTTGTTGTTTTATGAGCGTCTATGTTGCACGTCTTAAAATATGACTTGACTGTAGTATGAGACTGTTTCTACTCTATTATATTAATACTCTCTCTCTCTCTTCTATTACTGTTACTGCACACTTATAAAAGGATAAATGATGAATAAGTTTGGTATTTGAATCTTGAATTCAGATTTTTAGGGGGGCTATGCAACATCTGTCCAGGGACTGCAGATGAAAAATAGTCTATTTATTTATTGAGATATATAATGTGTGTGTGTATGTATATTTATATGTGTGTATGGACAGATATATTGATTTTGCATGCTTATAAAGGATAAATTATGTATAATAATATTATTTCATCATTGTTTCTGCACTCTTATGAAAGGATACATGATGAAAGACTTTGTCATTTTAATCTCATATTTAGTGTTTTAGGGGCTGTAACATCTGTCCAGAACACATTTTTATGTATGTATGTATTAATTAATGTCCACCAAGAAAACAACAATAAAGAAACATGCAAATACCGCATTGTGTAAGTCAACCCTGCTGCTGAGTCACCAGACAGGAGACACGACGCAGAGCTGCGTGTTGACAGAATGTTCCAGAGGTCAGAGGTCAGACCGCTGGACCGCGACGGCCCGCTTCACCGAGAGACCGCGGGCCAGAGGGAGGGTCTGTGGGAGGAGCCCGGCAGCGGGATAAGAGGCGCTGCTGCGCCGGGACGGGAGCACTGGCCCCGGCACCATGGAGCTGTACCTGGACCTGCACTCGCAGCCCTGCCGCTCCGTGTTCCTGTTCGCCAGGGCGGTCGGGATCCCCTTCGAGTTCAAGCTGGTGGATCTCTCCAAAGGTAACGCGGCGCGCGCGGGGCGGGCACGCGCTTTTATTTGTTGTTGTTTTCTATGCATGTGTGCGTGTCTGCTTTTGCGTTTGCAAAAAATACTTTTGGAGCTTTTTTGTTCGCCAGATGTTTTGCAGAAGTTTGAGCTCGTTGCGCAATCTGCAGCTGCAGAACCCTGCGCAGAGGTTCCTTCTTGCGCAACATTTTGCACAAAGAAGAAAAAGGACCTTGAACTCCTTCTGTCAGCACGAACATAAGAATAAACACAAAAAGAATCCGCCCTCCTCCTCTTCCTCCTCCTCCGCCTCCTCTTCGAGGCTATCAGTTTACATTCCACATTTCACCCAGAAAGCAGCAGCAGATGAACGGCCTTCGCAAACAGCGGGTCTTGGGGTCAAAGGTCACAGATAAACCTCCCCTGCGCGTGGTGATTGAGTCCAACAGAGGAGAACGAAAATAAAGCAGAGGAGCGTTTGCGGGGAGGAGGAAAGGGGGAGGAGTCAAAGAAACATGAAAAACACCTCTGCTTGTCTCTTCTTCCCTCAAAGGGAATGTCTCTGCTTCCAATGACTTTCCTTCTGATTTTATATAAACACGTGTGTATGTATATATATATATGTATCTCTCTCTCTCTACGCATGTATATTTACATGCTCCTCTGTGTCGTCTCAGGGCAACAGTACGGAGAGGAGTTCGGAAAAATCAGCACCTCGAGGAAAGTTCCTGTGATGAAGGATGGAAGCTTTGTTCTGACAGAGAGGTGATCTACAAATTATTAAGTCAAGTTGGTGCTGATAGTTATATACTGGAGTGAGAGCTTGTTTATATTTCATGGTCTTAAAGGATGTGTTTACTTCTAAAGCACTTAAAGTAACACTAATATATTCAATAACCTCTCGTCTAAACCTTAAAGGGACAGTAGTGATGTTTTAAAACATGCATTCTCTTTCCTGACCACCAGGGGGTGACTCCTCTGGTTGTATAGAAGTCTATATAAATGACTCTACTTCTCTTGATGTATTCCCTCAGTAAACATTGTAAACATGAGTTTATGTCTCAATCTCTAGTTTCAAGTCTTCTTCAATACAGCATGATGTTCATTTAGTAAGTTTTGGTCATTTAGAGTCAAACAGACCATAAAGCAGGGGATGCTTTAGGGGCGGAGCTACGAGGTGATTGACAGGTGTGATGTTGCAGCACGGCCATCTTGGAGTACCTGGTGCAGAAGCACGCGGCGCTGGTGGAGGATCACTGGTTCCCCGCTGAGCTGCAGCAGAGAGCTCGAGTCAATGAGTTCTTGTCCTGGCAGCACATGAACCTCAGAGCACACGGGTCAAAGGTCTTCCTGCTCAAGGTGAGGCTGCTGTCCTCACACACACACACACACACACACACACACACACACACACACGTACACACTCATGCATACACACAGACACAGCGAGACAGCACAGACCGACGTGCGAAACACACACATTCACACACACACACACACGCACACACACACACACGACCCGCTTCAGCACACACACACACACACACACACACACACGACCCGCTTCAGCACACGCACGCACACGCACGCACACACACACACACACAACCCGCTTCAGCACACACACACACACACACACACACACACACACACACGCGACCCGCTTCAGTACACACACACACACGACCCGTTTCAGCGCACGCATGCACGCACGCACGCACGCACACACACACACACACACACACACACACACACACACAACCCGCTTCAGCACACACACACACACGACCCGCTTCAATACACACACACACACACACACACACACACACACACACACAACCCGCTTCAAACAGCAGTAACTTTATGGATCTTTAGTTATTTAATCATCAATACTTTCTCCCATTAATGTTAAAGTTAGCCTTAGCATGTTGTTAGCCTCAGCATGTTGTTAGCCTCAGCATGTTGTTAGCCTCAGCATGTTGTTAGCCTCAGCATGTTGTTAGCCTTAGCTGTTGTTAGCCTCAGCTGTCGTTAGCTCAGCATGTTGTTAGCCTCAGCATGTTGTTAGCTTCAGCTGTTGTTAGCCTCAGCTGTTGTTAGCCTCAGCATGTTGTTAGCCTCAGCATGTTGTTAGCCTTAGCTTTTGTTAGCCTCAGCTGTCGTTAGCTCAGCATGTTGTTAGCCTCAGCATGTTGTTAGCTTCAGCTGTTGTTAGCTTCAGCTGTTGTTAGCCTCAGCTGTTGTTAGCCTCAGCTGTTGTTAGCCTCAGCATGTTGTTAGCTTCAGCTGTTGTTAGCTTCAGCTGTTGTTAGCTTCAGCTGTTGTTAGCCTCAGCATGTTGTTAGCCTCAGCATGTTGTTAGCCTCAGCATCATGTTGTTAGCCTCAGCATCATGTTGTTAGCCTCGGCTGTTGTTAGCCTCGGCTGTTGTTAGCTTCAGCATGTTGTTAGCCTCAGCATGTTGTTAGCCTCAGCTGTTGTTAGCCTCAGCATGTTGTTAGCCTCAGCATCATGTTGTTAGCCTCAGCATCATGTTGTTAGCCTCAGCATCATGTTGTTAGCCTCGGCTGTTGTTAGCCTCGGCATGTTGTTAGCCTCGGCATGTTGTTAGCCTCGGCTGTTGTTAGCATCGGCATGTTGTTAGCCTCAGCATGTTGTTAGCCTCGGCATGTTGTTAGCCTCGGCTGTTGTTAGCATCGGCATGTTGTTCGCCTCAGCCGTGCCCTCACTCTCTGCAGGCTCTGTATCCCGTCGTCATGGGAGCCGAGGTCCCGGAGGACAAGATGGCCGCCGCCATGGAGGATCTGCATCAGTCGCTCCAGACGCTGGAGGAGAAGTTCCTGCAGAGCAAAGCGTTCATCATCGGGGACAAAATCTCTCTGGCTGACCTGGTGGCCATCGTTGAGATCATGCAGGTAATACTTGTAATTCTACTACTGGGGAGTACTACTACTACTACTACTACTACTACTAGTACTACTACTGCGATGTATGCACAATACGGCCCTGAAGGTCCTTAAAGATACATATGTACGTGCTTTCTTTCATTTTCTTTCTGTGGTCTTTTATGAGCGTAAATAAATACATATATAATTAATATGTTAATTAAAAGTAAAAATACCAGACAGCTCACACATTTAGGGTTTTATAACCTTTTTTTTACGTCATTGCAGAAAACTCTGTAACCCTTCTATTAACTAAAATAAATAGTTTTAATCATTATTTCAAATCAAGATCACTGAGGGAGCAAATAATAAATGATTGTGTATTGTTCTAATAGTTTATTTGATTTGAGATCTCCCTCCTCCACACACTTCCATGTAGTGTTGTTTGTAAACGGCGTGCATTCTGAGGTCGTGTTTGCCGCGTTTGGTCCGCAGCCGGTGGGCGTCGGCGTGGACGCGTTCGAGGGCCGACCGGCGCTGGCGGCCTGGAGCGAGCGGGTGAAGCGGGCGGTCGGGGAGAAGCTGTTCGCCGAAGGTCACGAGGTCATCATGAAGGCCAGCAGCCTGACGCAGAAGATGCAGAGCAGCAGCGACCTGGAGATGTTCAAGCCCAAGTTCAGGAAGCTCTTCAGCTGAGAGCCAGCGGAGGATTTCATTCCACCGATGGATGGTGCTTTTTTAAATTTATCCTCACCAGTTGTGTGAACATCTTTTAATTAGATTTATTCAACTACAGAGATCAAACATAATTTGATTTATCAGCAAAAAACAACAACAGCAACTTTGTTTTCATGCTCAAGATGGAAACTTCACCAGCAAACATGAGGAAAGATGTGTGTTGTTGTGTATCGTTGTGCTTTTTGATCCCCACGAATATCAAAGTGATGCTTCAGAAGTATGAATAAAAAAACGTTGTTGATTTCTTGATTTCTTTCCCAATTATTTCTGTAGTTCTTCCAGTACATCTAGCTGTAGTTCTTCCTGTAGTTCTTCCTGTAGTTCATCTTCCTCTAGTTCATCTTTCTCTAGTTCATCTTCCTCTAGTTCTTCCAGTACATCTTCCTGTAGTTCATCTTCCTGTAGTTCATCTTCCTGTAGTTCATCTTCCTGTAGTTCATCTTCCTGTAGTTCATCTTCCTCTATTTCATCTTCCTCTAGTTCATCTTCCTGTAGTTCTTCCAGTACATCTTCCTGTAGTTCTTCCTGTAGTTCATCTTCCTGTAGTTCATCTTCCTGTAGTTCATCTTCCTCTAGTTCATCTTCCTGTAGTTCTTCCTGTCATCTTCCTGTAGTTCATCTTCCTGTAGTTCTTCCTGTCATCTTCCTGTAGTTCATCTTCCTGTAGTTCTTCCAGTTCATCTTCCTGTAGTACATCTTCCTGTAGTTCATCTTCCTGTAGTTTTTCCTGTCATCTTCCTGTAGTTCATCTTCCTGTAGTTTTTCCTGTCATCTTCCTGTAGTTCATCTTCCTGTAGTTCTTCCAGTACATCTTCCTGTAGTTCATCTTCCTGTAGTTTTTCCTGTACATCTTCCTGTAGTTCATCTTCCTGTAGTTTTTCCTGTCATCTTCCTGTAGTTCATCTTCCTGTAGTTTTTCCTGTACATCTTCCTGTAGTTCATCTTCCTGTAGTTCTTCCTGTCATCTTCCTGTAGTTTTTCCTGTCATCTTCCTGTAGTTCTTCCAGTACATCTTCCTGTAGTTCATCTTCCTGTAGTTTTTCCTGTACATCTTCCTGTAGTTCATCTTCCTGTAGTTTTTCCTGTCATCTTCCTGTGGTTCTTCCTGTCATCTTCCTGTAGTTCATCTTCCTGTAGTTCTTCTAGTTCATCTTCCTGTAGTTCATCTTCCTGTAGTTCTTCTAGTTCATCTTCCTGTAGTTCATCTTCCTGTAGTTTTTCCTGTCATCTTCCTGTAGTTCATCTTCCTGTAGTTCTTCCTGTAGTTCTTCCAGAACAACAGATGTTGCTGCAGCTCAACTCTGCTTCCTGGGTCAATGTGACTCTCAATGAGGGATTTATTCCTTTGATCGACTACATTTCCCATCAACTCTGACTGGACCTACACATAAAAAAACAGGGGCATTTTACCTTCTAAAATAAAAACATAAAAAGTAAAAGCTCTTCCTCCAAAATGATTACAAAAATTAGACAACATTGTACATTTTGATGAAGTGACCGCTGGTGTTGCATCATACGCATCACCATACAAGTAAACAGGATCGTGTGGAAACCAGGAGGAGGAGGAAGAGGAGGAGGAGATGAAGGTCCTCTGGCGTTCCCGCTCTGCACACATGACTCTTTGTTTCCTCACAGAATTCCTGTTGTTCCTTCTGCGCTGAACAAGAAGCTCTTTATCTCACTGGAGAAGATGGAGAGAAAGAATACAGAAGGAATACCAGAGTTTAGTTTTTACTGTGTGTGTGCAGACCAGACGTCCCAGTAGCAGACCAGTTGTCCCAGTAGCAGACCAGACGTCCCAGTAGCAGACCAGACATCCCAGTAGCAGACCAGACGTCCCAGTAGCAGACCAGACGTCCCAGTAGCAGACCAGACGTCCCAGTAGCAGACCAGACGTCCCAGTAGCAGACCAGACGTCCCAGTAGCAGACCAGACGTCCCAGTAGCAGACGTCCCAGTAGCAGACCAGACGTCCCAGTAGCAGACCAGACGTCCCAGTAGCAGACGTCCCAGTAGCAGACCAGACGTCCCAGTAGCAGACCAGACGTCCCAGTAACAGACCAGACGTCCCAGTAACAGAATGTGTAAGAATGTTGGTGACTGTAAGGAATAAATGTCAATTTAATAAATATATATAAATACATTTCTGCATATTAACAAACTGAAAATAATAAACACTGAAAGTACAAACATTGATTGTTTATTTTAAAGAGTTACTGATGTCACATGTTTTTTTTTTAAACTTCTTGTTTCCATATTATCAGAGTAGTACTTAAACTTGTCTCACTTTTTTCAGATGTCATAATTCTTTTCTCACTTTTTTGGAAACAGTTTTGAATAAAGCTTTATTGGACTTGTCAAAGGAGGAAAACGATCAGATGTTCTGGTGTTCAGTCAGATCCGTGAACACTTCTTGTTTTCACTGAACTTTCCTGCAGAACAAGCACTTTCTATTATGTAATGATGTCAACAGCTTTGAGGACGTGACCCTCTTCTGTCTTGAATAAAACTTTATTGAACTAGTCAATGGAGAACACTCTTTAACGTGCAGAGTGAACGTATGTTTTGGGGATTATAACTTTATTTCAACATGTTTTAAAAAGAAAAGAAGTGAAAGCATGTTTCAAGTTGTTCAAGTCGTGTTTATTTATTTATTTAAGATGTTTTTATTCCAGTTATGCTCGTATTCCTCATGCAGACTCAGATTCCAGCAGCCGTGCCTCCTGGCTCGTTTGGACGCTGCAGCTGCAGAGAGGAGTCTGGACGTCACGTGACCTTCCGGCAGGAAGAAGAGTCAAGGAGCGAGTCACAGTTCCTCCGGGAAGCGCGGACCCGCAGACAGGATGCCGGGCTGCGGACTCCTGTGTCAGTACGACACCAGCAAGCTGGTCCGGATCCAGAGCGTCCGGCTCGGCTCCCTCAAGTGGAGCCTGAACGCGGCCATCCTGCTGTTCATCTGGTGAGGACATGCGTTCAGAGCCCCGCTGAGCCGCGCATGCGCGTGGGGGCGGCTGCGCTCTTTTCAGCTTTCTAACAAGTTAACGCCACAAATGCACGAAGTGATAATAACAACAATAAAGCTGCTTATTGGTGTTGATTGGAGCAATAAGTGATACTGTTCTGTTTGCTTGTGTGTTTGTGTTCGCTTTAACTTTCCTGTTTTGTTTTGTCTGTTTGTCTCTTTTGTCCCCAAAGTAAAGCGTCTTTGTGTACTTAGAAAAGCGCTTTGAATTATTATTATTATTGCTGTTATCAATAAAGCTGCTTATTGGTGTTAATTGAAGCCGAACCGCACGTCGTGGACCCACAGTTCAAAATTGTTGGGTCTCATGTGCTTTTATTGTGAAAAAAAAGTCGTAACTTCTATACTTGTATATAATCCCATAAAGTACTGTGAGTATTTTACTGAGTATGTGGAAGAAGTGTTTTTTAAATTTGTTTTTTACAATGATCCCTGACATATTTAATATGACCTATTTATTATTTATAATTAAAAAATGTCCAGTGGTGATCTTCATTAATTACGTTTGAGAGTTTAGGGAGTTCATTTAAAATGCATTTTATTTTGTAGGAGTGCTTTTATTGTTAAATAAGTTCCGGTTTTTTAAAAAGTAATAATTTTTATACTTGTATATAATCCCATAAAGTACTGTGAGTATTTTACTGAGTATGTGGAAGAAGTATTTTTTTGTATTTGATTTTTTTTTTTACAGTGATTCCTGAAATATTATATATTACTTATTTATTATTTATTTGACTTTCATTAATTACGTTTGCGAGTTTAAGGAGTGAATTATTGTTTTTTTATGTTTATGAATGAAATATTTGGCATGTAAATGAGTGAAATGCTGCACAGCGCCCCCATGTGGACGTGAATAGAGCAGTAGCACCCTGAAGGTTGTGTGTTCGCGCCCCGCAGCGTCATGCTGCTGTGGAACCGGAGCTACCAGGAGGTCGAGCTGCTGGTGAGCTCCGTCACCACCAAGGTGAAGGGCGTCGCCCGGGTCCGGCTGCCCGGCGCCGGGGACGTGGTCTGGGACCAGGTGGACTACAGCGGACCCTCACAGGTAAGGGAGGCCCCTGGGGGCCCTTTTGGGGCCACATTGGTCCAGATGTGAACTTTATCTTCCGGTCCTTCTCAGAGTATTTAAACACTGACACCTCTGATGGTTTTATTTTCTAATATTTCACATAAGAACTTGTTTTTGCCAAGTTTCTTTTTTTTAATAAAACTTTATTGGACTTGTCAATGAAGTATCTGATGTTCAATCAGATAATTATTATAACGGAGCCTTTAATTCAATGTGTTTTTTTTCTTTTTTTTATATGTAATTTCCAAATAATAATAAAAAAAAAAACTCTTTATTTCAAGTTGCACATTAAAGATTGATTTAATTCCAAAATATCTGTGAAACACTTATTGTTTTCATATGAGAGCAATATTTGACTTTAAAACTGAACGTTCCTGCAGAACAAACACTTCCTATGATGTAATGACGTCAACAGCTTTGAGGACGTGACCCTCTTCTGTCTTGAATAAAACTTTATTGAACTGGTCAATGGATAAAAGCACTCGTTAACGTGCAGAGTGAACATATGTTTTGGGGATTAGAACTTTATTTCAACGTGTTTTTAAAAAAGAAAAGAAGTGAAAGCATGTTTTTTATTTATTTAAGATGTTTTTTTTCTCCTGCAGGAGAAGAACTCCTTCTTTGTGGTGACCAACGTCATCGTGACACAGAACCAGAAGCAGGGGAAATGTCCCGAGGTGCTCGTCCTTCATCATCCTCATCATCATCATCTTCATCATTAATAATCAAGCAGCAGGACCCGTCAGCAGCGCTGTGTTTCTGTTGCAGGTTCCCCTGAAGGGCAGGTTGTGCCGCAGTGATGCGGACTGTGAGGCCGGAGGCTGGGACCAGCAGAGCCACGGTAGCTCCTGGTCCAACGCTCAGAACTATTCCCTCCATAGTGTTTATGTAACGGACGCGTTAAAGACCTGTTATGTATTTTACACTGAATATGTTTTGGTTTTGGGCTGTCGACCAAATGAGGATTCATCTGCAAAAAATTCTATTTTCTGCCTTAAACCTGAATTTTTGTTCCTGATATGATATGTCAAACAGCTGCAGCTGAACCAGTCCTCAGTGTAGTCCTGGTCCTCTATAGTCCTCAGTGTAGTCCTGGTCCTCTATAGTCTCAGTCTAGTCCTGGTCCTCTATAGTCCTCAGTCTAGTCCTGGTCCTCTATAGTCTCAGTCTAGTCCTGGTCCTCTATATACCTCAGTCTAGTCCTGGTCCTCTATAGTCTCAGTGTAGTCTTGGTCCTCTATAGTCTCAGTGTAGTCTTGGTCCTCTATAGTCTCAGTGTAGTCCTGGTCCTCTATAGTCTCAGTCTAGTCCTGGTCCTCTATAGTCCTCAGTGTAGTCCTGGTCCTCTATAGTCTCAGTCTAGTCCTGGTCCTCTATAGTCCTCAGTCTAGTCCTGGTCCTCTATATACCTCAGTCTAGTCCTGGTCCTCTATAGTCTCAGTGTAGTCCTGGTCCTCTATAGTCTCAGTGTAGTCCTGGTCCTCTATAGTCTCAGTGTAGTCCTGGTCCTCTATAGACCTCAGTGTAGTCCTGGTCCTCTATATACCTCAGTCTAGTCCTGGTCCTCTATAGTCTCAGTCTAGTCCTGGTCCTCTATAGTCCTCAGTCTAGTCCTGGTCCTCTATATACCTCAGTCTAGTCCTGGTCCTCTATAGTCTCAGTGTAGTCCTGGTCCTCTATAGTCTCAGTGTAGTCCTGGTCCTCTATAGTCTCAGTGTAGTCCTGGTCCTCTATAGTCTCAGTCTAGTCCTGGTCCTCTATAGTCCTCAGTCTAGTCCTGGTCCTCTATATACCTCAGTCTAGTCCTGGTCCTCTATAGTCTCAGTATAGTCTTGGTCCTCTATAGTCTCAGTGTAGTCCTGGTCCTCTATAGTCTCAGTCTAGTCCTGGTCCTCTATAGTCCTCAGTGTTGTCCTGGTCCTCTATAGTCTCAGTCTAGTCCTGGTCCTCTATAGTCCTCAGTCTAGTCCTGGTCCTCTATATACCTCAGTCTAGTCCTGGTCCTCTATAGTCTCAGTGTAGTCCTGGTCCTCTATAGTCTCAGTGTAGTCCTGGTCCTCTATATACCTCAGTCTAGTCCTGGTCCTCTATAGTCTCAGTCTAGTCCTGGTCCTCTATAGACCTCAGTCTAGTCCTGGTCCTCTATAGTCTCAGTCTAGTCCTGGTCCTCTATAGTCCTCAGTCTAGTCCTGGTCCTCTATATACCTCAGTCTAGTCCTGGTCCTCTATAGTCTCAGTGTAGTCCTGGTCCTCTATAGTCTCAGTCTAGTCCTGGTCCTCTATAGTCCTCAGTGTAGTCCTGGTCCTCTATAGACCTCAGTCTAGTCCTGGTCCTCTTTAGTCTCAGTGTAGTCCTGGTCCTCTATAGACCTCAGTCTAGTCCTGGTCCTCTTTAGTCTCAGTGTAGTCCTGGTCCTCTATAGACCTCAGTCTAGTCCTGGTCCTCTATAGTCTCAGTGTTGTCCTGGTCCTCTATAGACCTCAGTCTAGTCCTGGTCCTCTTTAGTCTCAGTGTAGTCCTGGTCCTCTATAGACCTCAGTGTGACCTCATGTAGTCCTGGTTCCACCAGAGAGAAGATGGTCTGGTTCTAGAGAGTTCCTCTTAAAGTTCCTCATCGGAGCCACCGGGCCGGATTCTGGTGATTATTTCACTAGAACCTCCTTCAGCTCAGACTCCAGCAGAGACCGGTCCACATGGACTAGACCCAGAACCAGCAGAGACCAGTCCACATGGACTAAACCCAGATTCCCCCCCGCACAAAAACCCACCCACTGTTTTGTTTTCCAGCTCTCGGTGACGGAGCCGGCTTGATCGCAGACGCTCTGTTTTGTTTTCTCTCTGCAGGGATCCAGACGGGTTCGTGTCTGAAGGCCGACGTGTTGAAGAAAACCTGCGAGGTCTCGGCCTGGTGTCCCGTAGAGACCAGGACCAAGCCTCCCAGGTGATCGCCTCACTCTCTCACTCTCTCACTCTCTCACTCTCTCACTCCTCTTGATTAACCGTCTTAACACGGAAATGGAAAAATGACGACCTTTGTTCCAAGACAGCGTCTTCTACTACAGTGAATAATCCTCTTAGTGGTGAAGTCTCCTGGTGCTCTATCTTCATTCTCCTCCTCAGACCCGCTCTGCTGGCGGCCGCCGAGAACTTCACGGTTCTCATCAAAAACAACATCCGGTTCCCCGCGTTCCACTTCATCCGGTGAGGCGCTTTAATGCTTTACTTGTTTCTAACCGAGACCCTTTCATTTATATATTCTGCCTTTTAATCCTCCTTTCGTGGTTTAAATTACTGTCACATTTTAGTTATTTTAATATATATATATTATTATTTTTTTTTTTTTTGGGTCAAGTTGTTTTATTTTCATCAAATCAGGAAATCTAATGAAACTTTAAATGTGTTGATGGTTTTTATTTTACTTTTTTCACTTCCTGGTTTGAACGTCTTGCCAAATCTATTTAATCGATCAATAATAAAAACATTTAAATAAATGTTTGATGTTTCTGTGCTCTCCTCTTTGTTTACCCCATGTTTGACGTCCCACGCTATGAATTGTGGGTAATTCAATAAAGCAAAGTCTGCAGAAATGCTTATGGAATAAAACCCCCAATTGGACAGAACTGACCCCTCGCTGGGCCTCAGACAGACTGTTGACGTTTGTTGTTGTTGTTGTTGTTGTTTCCCAGGAGGAACATCCTCCCGGAGATGAACGACGGCTACCTGAGGAGCTGCCGGAGGGACAACGACACGCTGTGTCCCATCTTCAGACTGGGAGACGTCGTCCGGGAGGCCGGGGAGAAGTTCTCTGAGATGGCCGTGGAGGTGCTGACCCCAGACCAGATTACTGCTGACCCCAGACCAGTTTACTGCTGACCCCAGACCAGATTACTGCTGACCCCAGACCAGTTTACTGCTGACCCCAGACCAGTTTACTGCTGACCCCAGACCAGATTACTGCTGACCCCAGACCAGTCTGCTGCTGACCCCAGACCAGATTACTGCTGACCCCAGACCAGTTTACTGCTGACCCCAGACCAGATTACTGCTGACCCCAGACCAGATTACTGCTGACCCCAGACCAGTTTACTGCTGACCCCAGACCAGATTACTGCTGACCCCAGACCAGATTACTGCTGACCCCAGACCAGTCTGCTGCTGACCCCAGACCAGATTACTGCTGACCCCAGACCAGATTACTGCTGACCCCAGACCAGTTTACTGCTGACCCCAGACCAGATTACTGCTGACCCCAGACCAGTTTTTTCCTCCACTTTCATCAACAAGAGTTTTAAGAAAAGCTGAAATAAAACGGCCCAGAAAGATAAAAATAGAAAGAGGAAGCGCTGCCTCGGCAAACGTGGAAGTGGAAAATCAGTGAAATGAAAAAAAAGATTTAAACATCTCTGACTAGTATTATAGTAAAACAAGAAACACATTTAGGTTTTTATTTGACTATTTTGTCTGTTTGCGTGTAGATGTCTCCTAAATCCCCAGAAGTGACGTTACATAGAGAATCTCTCCTTCGGGGTCCCTCAGGGGCTTGTGGGTAATTACGTGAAGACGCTCTCCTTCGGGGTCCCTCAGGGGCTTGTGGGTAATTACGTGAAGACGCTCTCCTTCGGGGTCCCTCAGGGGCTTGTGGGGAATAACCAGCACTTCCTCCGTTGGCCACAGGGCGGCGTCATCGGCATCCTGATCCGGTGGGACTGCAACCTGGACCGCCTCATGCGGCGCTGCCTGCCCTCGTACTCCTTCAGGAGGCTGGACGAGAAGGAGAGCAACAGGACGCTCTACCCGGGGCTCAACTTCAGGTGACGGTCAAAGGTCACGGTTATTAATAATAATAATAATAAAGGTCCTCGCCACAGGACCACGAGAGGACCTTTATTATTATTATTATTATTATTATTATTATTATTATTATTATTATTATTATTATTATTTATAAAAATAATAATAAAGATCCTCGCCACGGGACTACAACCTTTATTATTATTATTATTATTATTATTATTATTATTATTATTATTATTATTATTATTGTAGTAGTAGTAATAATAATAATAAAGGTCCTCATCATGGGACCACAATAAGCCTTATTATTATTATCATTATTATAGTAGTAATAATAATATTAATAATTCTAGTAATACATTAAAAAATATATATAATAATATAATATATATTTATATATAATATATAATTATTATTATTATGGTAATACTATTAATAATACAAAAATAATGACGATAGTAATCAATATTTTATCAAATAAATAAATAAACAGAAGTGAACCTTTATTTCAGGTGTGTGGTAAATGATCCGGCTTCATGTTTCTCTCTGTGCTGTTGGTCTATGTTTATATGTTCATGTGTTCCTCTGCTCAGGTTTGCTAAGTACAGCTCTGTGGACGGAGCGGAGCAGCGGACGCTCTACAAAGCCTTCGGGATCCGGTTCGACGTCCTGGTGTTCGGACAGGCGGGTTCTTTATTTCACCGTTTTATTCTTTCTTTGTGGGCTTGTCTTGTTTTTAAACTTAACTGTGAATCGGTTGTTTTTTATTCCATAACTCGTCTTTCACTCTGGAAAGAAAACATGAGCGTTGATCTTTTCCTCCTTCAGGCGGGACGCTTCAGCTTCGTTCAGCTCGTCCTTTACGTCGGCTCCACGCTGTCGTACTACGCTCTGGTGAGGAGGACGTGTACACAACGACACACAACGACACACAACGACACACAACGACACACAACGACACACAACGACACACAACGACACACAACGACACACAACGACACACAACGACACACAACTGCACACACAACTACACTCAACTACAAACACATCACACAACTACACACACAACTACACACACAACTACACACACAACTACACACATAACTACACACAACTACACACACAACTACACTCAACTACAAACACATCACACAACTACACACACAACTACACACACAACTACACACACAACTACACTCAACTACAAACACATCACACAACTACACACACAACTACACACACAACTACACTCAACTACAAACACATCACACAACTACACACACAACTACACACACAACTACACTCAACTACAAACACATCACACAACTACACACACAACTACACACACAACTACACACACAACTACACTCAACTAAAAAAACATCACACAACTACACACACAACTACACACACAACTACACTCAACTACAAACACATCACACAACTACACACACAACTACACACACAACTACACACACAACTACACACATAACTACACACAACTACACACACAACTACACTCAACTACAAACACATCACACAACTACACACACAACTACACACACAACTACACACACAACTACACTCAACTACAAACACATCACACAACTACACACACAACTACACACACAACTACACACACAACTACACACAACTACACACACAACTACACACACAACACACACATCACACAACTACACACACATCACACAACTACACACACATCACACAACTACACACACAACTACACACACAACTACACACAACTACACACACAACTACACACACAACACACACATCACACAACTACACACACATCACACAACTACACACACAACACACACATCACACAACTACACACACATCACACAACTACACACACATCACACAACTACACACACAACTACACACACATCACACAACTACACACACAACTACACACACAACACACACATCACACAACTACACACACATCACACACAACACACAACTACACACACATCACACAACTACACACACAACTACACACACAACTACACACAACTACACACACAACTACACACACAACACACACATCACACAACTACACACACATCACACAACTACACACACAACACACACATCACACAACTACACACACAACTACACACACATCACACAACTACACACACAACTACACACACAACTACACACAACTACACACACAACTACACACACAACACACACATCACACAACTACACACACATCACACAACTACACACACAACACACACATCACACAACTACACACACAACTACACACACATCACACAACTACACACACAACTACACACACAACTACACACACAACTACACACACATCACACAACTACACACACAACTACACACACAACACACACGTCACACAACTACACACACATCACACAACTACACACACAACACACACATCACACAACTACACACACATCACACAACTACACA
Organism: Taurulus bubalis; assembly: GCF_910589615.1. Classification (NCBI taxonomy): domain Eukaryota; kingdom Metazoa; phylum Chordata; class Actinopteri; order Perciformes; family Cottidae; genus Taurulus; species Taurulus bubalis. The sequence continues at coordinate 2,346,966 of NC_136596.1, read as the reverse complement.
CACATCACACAACTACACACACAACTACACACACATCACACAACTACACACACAACTACACACACAACACACACATCACACAACTACACACACATCACACACAACACACAACTACACACACATCACACAACTACACACACAACTACACACACAACTACACACAACTACACACACAACTACACACACAACACACACATCACACAACTACACACACATCACACAACTACACACACAACACACACATCACACAACTACACACACAACTACACACACATCACACAACTACACACACAACTACACACACAACTACACACACAACTACACACACATCACACACACAACACACAACTACACACACATCACACACACAACACACAACTACACACACATCACACAACTACACACAGATCACACAACTACACACACACAACACACACATCACAACATTCTTTTAAATCTGTTAATATCAAACGGATAAAATATCAAAAATAAGTAAACACAAAGGAAAAAAACGTAAAAATAAAGGAAATAAACTATCATATATTAATTATATTTTACCTAATTTATTTGACATGTTATACTTAATATTTGACCTTTTATATATTTAATATAGTTTATGTATTTTTATATATATGTATGTTTCACTTCATCCTCCAGACCACCGTGATGATCGACTGGCTCATTGGAACCAGCTGCTACTCGGCGGAGGTCGGACAGATCTACTCTGAGAAGAAGGTGGAGTCTGTGGCGGACAAACAGAAGGTGACTTAAAACACACACACACACACACACACACACACACACTGTATGTACAGTCCCATCCCTGTAATGTGTGTGTGTGTGTGTGCAGTGCATCCTCTGCGTGTCCTACGTCGATGAGAGGAACATCCGGCTGGTGAAGAGATCTCAGAAGAAAAGTTTACAACTCGTCAAACCGACGTCAGTTCAGCCGCACAAGGTGACGCTTCATATATATACACACATACACATACACATAAATACACATACATTATATATATATATGTAATGTATATAATGTGTGTGTGTATTTTTGTTGACATTTGATGATATAAACTCCCACAAAGAGAAAAGAAGCTGAAGTCTGAAGGCAAAACAAAAACACAACATCGTTATTGATTCTTTGTTGCTGGAGTAAATGGTCACAGGTTAAAATGTCTTGTTTTTTATTGTTGACATTTTAGAATCAAAGGTTTTTACAGAAGGAATTCATAATATTTATTTTGATCAATTATAATTACTACAATTATTAATTTAATATATTTTATAATTCTGTTCTCCTCGTCCTGACAGGAAGACATTGGACACCTGAGAGCCGCCATCTTTCTGCTCCAGCTGGGACCCGCCCCTGACTCCTCCCACAAACCTGACCCCGCCCATGACTCCTCCCACAAACCTGACCTCGCCCACAACCCAGACCCCTCCCACAAACCTGACCCCGCCCACGACCCAGACCCCTCCCACAAACCTGACCCCGCCCCCGACTCCTCCCACAAACCTGACCCCGCCCCCGAGCGCCGCCGCCCCGCCTGGTGTCAGTGTGGAAGCTGCGCTGCCTCCTCGCTCCCCCAGGAGGAGCTGTGCTGCCGGCGCAGCGCCGGCGCCTGCGTCGCCTCGTCGCCGCCGTTCGAGCGGCTGGTGCTGCGGCGCCCCCTGCTGGAGGCCGTCCTCCTGTACCGGGACCCTCTGGCCCCGCCGCCCGCGGGCCGAGGCCGGGCCGCCGCCCTTCGCCACTGCGCCTATGGCCAGTACGTCAGCTGGAGGTTCGGCGTCCCGCCCCCCGGCGCCCACCCGGCCATCCCCAGCTGCTGCGTGCGCAGGGTCAGGGACGAGTACCCGAGCCCCGACGGCCGGTACGGCGGCTTCAGGCCCGCCGGGACGGCGTCCGTGCAGGCCGCCGCCAACGGGGAGCTCTGAGAGGAGAGACGAGTCACCGGCTAACGGAGCTTTTGTTTATCTGCATTACATAACGCGACTCTAATGACCGTCAGCTCGTGGGAGGAAGGAGGCGATGCGGTTTCTAACATGGTCTTACCTTTTCTTGCGTAACGTCACTAACAAGCTCACGCCAAAGCGCTCGCATGCGGCCCGGCTCTGGACGGATGAAGGGTTCTGTTCCTCTGGGGAATGTTGACGCCTAAAAGAGCTCCGAACAAAACCTCCAGCCTCGCCTCGACTCTTTAATGCCGCTGAGAGTCTCTTGTTTAATAAAATAATCCTAGATTTAGAAACATTTTGGCAGATTATGAGACGACAATGGAAAAGGCTCCACCACCATAAACACACTCTATACTTAAAGCCCTTTTTGTGGCTGTTTTGTGTCTCTATGTGGTTGTTTTGTGTTTCTTTGTAGTTGTTTTGCAACTCTTTGTAGTTGTTTGTTGTTTCTTTGTGGTATTTATGTGCCTTTTTATAATTGTTTTGACTCAATTTGTAGCCATCTTTGTTTTTAGTTTTTTCTCTTTTCACCGTCATCGAGTCTTTTTGTCTCTTTGTAGTAACTGAATGTGTCTTTGTGGTCATTTGGAGTCTCTTCCTGGAGGGTGTGTCTGAGGCCCCTGACCTTTCGGGCCCCTGTGGGTTCCTCCAGTAATCCCTCCGTTATCAGGTTTTGTGCCAAAACCCTAAATCTTTTCTCTCCGGCTGAATCTGCCGACTGATAATAAGTTTGTCCGGTAATGTTTCCACCGCGTGGTCGTAGCTCGTTATGCTAAGCTAACCAGCTGCTTGCTGTAGCTTCATCGTTACTGTACAGATAACACATGAATCCTCTGATTTCACTGTCGGTAAGAAAGCCAATAAAAGTATTTTTCCCAATTTGTTTTGATCTTTTCCTTTTGATGTTCTGACATGTGAAGGAACCGGTTTCTTAACATGTGGAACTCTTTGTTTACTGAGTCTGAAACCAAACTGATTATTCAGCGATACTCAAAGTGTCACCGAGCAGCTGCTCTGGCTGAGAAATGATCCATCCATCACCTCCGGGTGGCTTTCAGTGTGGAAGCAGAACCACAAGCTAAGCCAAGCTAAGAAAATGCAGCTTCACCACTAGATGTCACTAAATCCTCACTGTCCCTTTAAAATGAAAGAAAAGAAAAACCTGCATCTTCAAAAGTCAAAGGAAAGATGTATTATTAATGAAATATATTCTAAATAATTGTGCATTATTGACCCTTTCATAGTATTATGATCAAGGGTCTGTTTATTAGTTTATGGTATTATTGTATTATTATTATTAGTGATGCATTAATACACATTACAGCGTGTTGCAGATTATAGGATGTTCTGTTCTGTAAACTCAAAAACCGACAATACATTTCTGATTGTGATGAAATCTGTCTCTGGTCGGATTCATGCACATAATAATAATAATAATAATAATAATAATAATAATATAAATGTTTCAAGTCAAAGATCTCGTTCAGCTTTTACAGATGGCTCCCCACTTCCTCTCCATGGGAGTAATATTAGCATTAGCATTAGCAGTTAGCGCACAAGGCCATTCTTCACTGAAATAGATGTGTTTCAAGGAACCGTCTGTGGGGAGCCATCTGTTAAAGCTGAACGAGATCTTTGACGTGAAACCTTTCTATTATTATTATTATTATTATTATTATTATTATTATGCTGCTTCAGTTCCAGGACTTGGTGGCCAATCTGTTCGCGTGCGTCTTTTTAAAACTCATTTTAATCTCATTTGCAGTGACTTCCAGAGAAGCGGATTATGAGGGAATATGTTGTCATATGTTGGTGTTTTCTTTACATCAGAGTGTGTTCTGATCACAGATGTAAGTGAAAGCTGCTGGAGGGATGAGCTGCTGGTCACATGGTCACATGGTCACATGGTCACATGGGAGATTAAACGGGCGGATTGAGGATCAGTCGGCCTGTAGTTCATCATTTTTATTTGTATTATCCTCCTCTTCCTCCTCTTCCTTCTTCTTCTTCCTCTTCCTCCTCTTCTTTCTTCTTCTTCTCCTCTTCTTTCTTCTTCTTCTTCCTCTTCCTATTCTTCCTCCTCTTCCTTCTTCTTCTTCCTCCTCTTCCTCCTCTTCTTTCTTCTTCTCCTCCTCTTCCTTCTTCTTCCTCTTCCTCCTCTTCCTCCTCTTCTTTCTTCTTCTCCTCCTCTTCCTTCTTCTTCTTCCTCTTCCTCCTCTTCCTCCTCTTCTTTCTTCTTCTCCTCCTCTTCCTTCTTCTTCTTCCTCTTCCTCCTCTTCCTCCTCTTCTTTCTTCTTCTCCTCCTCTTCCTTCTTCTTCTTCCTCTTCCTCCTCTTCCCCCTCTTCTTTCTTCTTCTCCTCCTCTTCCTTCTTCTTCTTCCTCTTCCTCCTCTTCCTCCTCTTCTTTCTTCTCCTCCTCTTCCTTCTTCTTCTTCTTCTTCTTCCTCCTCTTCCCCCTCTTATTTCTTCTTCTCCTCCTCTTCCTTCTTCTTCTTCCTCCTCTTCCTCCTCTTCTTTCTTCTTCTCCTCCTCTTCCTTCTTCTTCTTCCTCCTCTTCCTCCTCTTCCTCCTCTTCTTTCTTCTTCTCCTCCTCTTCCTTCTTCTTCTCCTCCTCTTCCTTCTTCTTCTTCCTCTTCCTCCTCTTCCCCCTCTTCTTTCTTCTTCTCCTCCTCTTCCTTCTTCTTCTTCTTCTTCCTCTTCCTCCTCTTCCCCCTCTTCTTTCTTCTTCTCCTCCTCTTCCTTCTTCTTCTTCCTCTTCCTCCTCTTCCTCCTCTTCTTTCTTCTTCTCCTCCTCTTCCTTCTTCTTCTTCTTCCTCTTCCTCCTCTTCCTCCTCTTCTTTCTTCTTCTCCTCCTCTTCCTTCTTCTTCTTCTTCCTCTTCCTCCTCTTCCTCCTCTTCTTTCTTCTTCTCCTCCTCTTCCTTCTTCTTCTTCTTCCTCTTCCTCCTCTTCCTCCTCTTCTTTCTTCTTCTCCTCCTCTTCCTTCTTCTTCTTCCTCTTCCTCCTCTTCTTTCTTCTTCTTCTCCTCTTCTTTCTTCTTCTTCTTCCTCTTCCTCCTCTTCTTTCTTCTTCTTCTCCTCTTCTTTCTTCTTCTTCTTCCTCTTCCTTCTTCTTCTTCCTCTTCCTCCTCTTCTTTCTTCTTCTTCTCCTCTTCTTTCTTCTTCTTCTTCCTCTTCCTATTCTTCCTCCTCTTCCTTCTTCTTCTTCCTCCTCTTCCTCCTCTTCTTTCTTCTTCTCCTCCTCTTCCTTCTTCTTCCTCTTCCTCCTCTTCCTCCTCTTCTTTCTTCTTCTCCTCCTCTTCCTTCTTCTTCTTCCTCTTCCTCCTCTTCCTCCTCTTCTTTCTTCTTCTCCTCCTCTTCCTTCTTCTTCTTCCTCTTCCTCCTCTTCCTCCTCTTCTTTCTTCTTCTCCTCCTCTTCCTTCTTCTTCTTCCTCTTCCTCCTCTTCCCCCTCTTCTTTCTTCTTCTCCTCCTCTTCCTTCTTCTTCTTCCTCTTCCTCCTCTTCCTCCTCTTCTTTCTTCTCCTCCTCTTCCTTCTTCTTCTTCTTCTTCTTCCTCCTCTTCCCCCTCTTATTTCTTCTTCTCCTCCTCTTCCTTCTTCTTCTTCCTCCTCTTCCTCCTCTTCTTTCTTCTTCTCCTCCTCTTCCTTCTTCTTCTTCCTCCTCTTCCTCCTCTTCCTCCTCTTCTTTCTTCTTCTCCTCCTCTTCCTTCTTCTTCTCCTCCTCTTCCTTCTTCTTCTTCCTCTTCCTCCTCTTCCCCCTCTTCTTTCTTCTTCTCCTCCTCTTCCTTCTTCTTCTTCTTCTTCCTCTTCCTCCTCTTCCCCCTCTTCTTTCTTCTTCTCCTCCTCTTCCTTCTTCTTCTTCCTCTTCCTCCTCTTCCTCCTCTTCTTTCTTCTTCTCCTCCTCTTCCTTCTTCTTCTTCTTCCTCTTCCTCCTCTTCCTCCTCTTCTTTCTTCTTCTCCTCCTCTTCCTTCTTCTTCTTCTTCCTCTTCCTCCTCTTCCTCCTCTTCTTTCTTCTTCTCCTCCTCTTCCTTCTTCTTCTTCTTCCTCTTCCTCCTCTTCCTCCTCTTCTTTCTTCTTCTCCTCCTCTTCCTTCTTCTTCTTCCTCCTCTTCCTCCTCTTCCTCCTCTTCTTTCTTCTTCTCCTCCTCTTCCTTCTTCTTCTTCTTCCTCTTCCTCCTCTTCCTCCTCTTCTTTCTTCTTCTCCTCCTCTTCCTTCTTCTTCTTCCTCCTCTTCCTCCTCTTCTTTCTTCTTCTCCTCCTCTTCCTTCTTCTTCTTCCTCCTCTTCCTCCTCTTCTTTCTTCTTCTCCTCCTCTTCCTTCTTCTTCTTCCTCCTCTTCCTCCTCTTCCTCCTCTTCTTTCTTCTTCTCCTCCTCTTCCTTCTTCTCCTCCTCCTCCTCCCATCCCCAAAACACCAAATGTCGTTGCTCAAGCCTTCGGATGAAAGTATCGCAGTATTTCTGTATATTTGTAAAACTACCAACTGGATGTCTGTGGACTTTGAGTATTTTCTTTGCGTACACAATGCAGGAAATCTGTAATCCAGTATTTATTTGTTGAGGTTTTCATTCGAAGAGAATTTTTGAAAAAGAGTTTGAGTGGTAAAAGTCACAAGCTGTAAGCAGATAAATATACATCAATGTGCTTCTCTAGTCTCGATGTTTCTCTCCTGATACTTGTGGTGTAGAAATCACAACAATCACATTAATTCTGTCTGAAAACATGAAAACTTCTCTTTTAAAGTCTTTTAAAGTCAAAACAATAGTTTCATTATGTTGCCTTTTATAAAGCATGCATTTTGTGAATGACTGCAGGTTTCAATAGGTTTTTGGTCACTTTTCATGCAGACTTTGCAGCTTCTGCACGTTTTTATTCAAATAGAAACCTGAACACGATCCTTGACTTTATAGTTAATTGTACTCTTTCCACTCTTTCCTGTTTCTCTCCCTGCCGCTCGTTGCTAAATATTTAGTTTGAAAACAAAAAACGCTGTAATATGTCACATTTGATCTCAGTCACATTTTACCATTTTGTTGGTTAAAGTAGTGACAGACAACACTTCAACTCAATAAACGATAATACAACATTTTGTATTAGACATGTATTTACATGTATCTATTTATTCATATATTTCACTACTTTTGTGAACCTAAGACCTTTGGTTAACCAATTTCCATCACCACAACAGTTCATCCACATGAGTAAAGTTATGTTTTCACAAGAAATATGAAGAATTTAAAAAAATTAGCTTAAATTTTTCAGCTTTAGGGCCATTTTATCACTTTACACTTGTGCTTTAAGACAATGGTGCCTCATTATATAGAGAGCTGAGATTGTTCTGCAACTTTTGATACACACATGGGTATGAATCTCATATGGAAGTGGCTTAAAAAAGTGAATTTAAGAAATTATGTAAAATCGCGAAAATGGCCTCAGAGGTGAACAGTTAAAGAGGCCGCAGCCTTTTACTCTTTACTGTTTCTGATCCGCTATCTGTCAGCGCCGAACAAACACTCTCTCATTAGCATGGTCCTTAACTGTGTGTGTGTGTGTGTGTGTGTGTGTGTGTGTCAGTGGAGGCCCTCGTTTATCTGATTGTAACGTGGGAAGCAGTGTTTAACCTGCAGGGAGACGGCTAATCTACAGCCCTCCATCTTCAACAAAGGAATGCAATTATGATAATAAGAAGAAGTTATGGCGACGGTTGGGTGAGCAGCTTGAAGCCTCATTTGGAGCCTCTGGTGTTGGAGCAGAAACCGGTGGTTCAAGTCCAAAGACAGCTCTCACTTTAAGCCCTTCATCTGTTTTCTGGCGTTGCAGATGTCGCGCTGCCATCGCATTATTATTGTAAATATTTCCTATTTTTTTTATGTATTTTCTTTTATTTGTGATTCTTGAGCTTTTGTCGTAATTGTCTTTGTCGCGTAACAATAAAAACGGAATAAAAAAGGGAAAATAAACAGTCCTTGTTTATTGTTACGTGAAAACCTGATGAATTATTATATATATATATATATATATATATATATATATATATAGCGAAGATATAAAAGAGGAATGTCTACCTCTATAATGAGCAGCGCAGTGGCTAGAAAAACAACTATTTATACAATAATATAATTTTAAAAGTGGTAATGGCAACATGAATATTAATGTTAGAAGCAGTGGGCGTCCAGCAGAGAAGAACCCTTAGCTTCACGCTATAGTGGGTCATGAATGTTTAAAGCAGGGTCACACTGCTAAAACTAAATAAATTAATATTTGATCCGTTCTCTGCTGCAATATGAAGATGTTGGAAATCCACTTAAATATCCAGTAAAATATGTTTCACAAACTAAACAACGGTGGCGGCTCCTAAAGAGAGTAAAACTAATATTTGTATTGCAAAGAAAGCTGAATGTATATTTGCTCCTTTGAGCCGTGAGTGTGATGATCCGTTGACTAATAATAAGTAGTGTTAGTATAACTTCTCAAAAGATATCACAGCTGTTTGAGGAACCTGAACTTTCTCTGGATCAATGAGCAGAAGTCCAGAGGAGTTTGGTCCACAGCTTTAAGTAGATGAAGGAGAAATGAAGCCATTTCTGGTGATAATTGGCTTCAGTGTGTGTGTGTGTGTGTGTGTGTGTGTGTGTGTGTATGTGTGTGTGTGTGTGTGTCTGCATCGCTGTGATTACAGTGGACTGTCTGTTAGAAAGCGTCAGTAATGTGCCGGTGCCTGGTGGAAAGTAACTGTTTTTTAAATCCTGTAGGCGGGTCTAAGCAATGCATTCGTTTCTGGTTCTGGGCTCTAATTGGCAAACAAATTGATTTAGTCTCCAGTTCTTATCATTTTTAAGCCTTTTATAAGATGAAATTGGTCAGATTTTCCATTTTCAACAGCAATTAAACTGCCTGGAAAGCTGTTGTGAAACCTCTGGAGGTCTGTGGTGACCTTTGACCTGACTCATGCCTGTTGGTTCAAGTGAATATGTGGGTTATAATCATCACGTCCGCTTCTTAAATACCGTCTGTGGTCTCAAAGAATACACTTTATGGAAGCAAAAATAGCCCAGAAATATTAAAATTGACCAGTGCATGAAAAACAATGTTTCTGCCTTAAACTGCACAAATAACAGGCTTTAAGAACCATTATAATACGGGTAGATCAAATCAAGCCTTCTGATTGGTTGAGAGTGAGTCACGAGGTGTAGTTTATTCAGCCATAAAGTACTGTACAGCCTGTTTACATTTAGAGCGTTCCATATCAGTGCACTTTAAATAACAGCTAGATTTAAATTGCGCGGTCGTTAGCTGTCATTTCAAGCTTGACAGTTAAAACATGTTGGTGTAAACTTTGATATTGTAACGTCCGCAGTAACGACTCAGACGTTGGTTTCCTTAACTTGCAGGTGTATTGCTTGAGTGTTCACAGTATTGCAACGGGGCTCTTCGCTAACAGTAACGTTAGCTCAAACGGAACAGCTAACAAGCTCACTTAGCATCCCCCACACTAGCATAACGAACGACAACACAACGTCACTTCCTCCCTAAAATGAGATGAGGAATGAAAAGGGTTGGACCACAAAATCTTGATCATTTCCAGTGAGAGATAATTACGTCGGTAATTTCCCGACGCGAGGCAAGTTCTGTAAACATCATGGAGGAGAAACATGACGGAGAAAAGACGGACAGAAGCAGCGAGAGCACTTCTTTACATCGGTGGCTGAGTGTCTTCCAACAGGCCGGTCAGTAACCAGGCAGTCAGTGTTATAGTCCCTTTGTGCGTCCCGGGACTATTTTCTCTGTTGCTGAAATGCGATACACAAGGTTTGGTGGCTACAACTATTTTGTGCTGAAAGGGAGCTTACTATTGCTATTTATAAAGTCGCAGATATTGCTTAAATAACTGGGATTAAGGACGACATTATACATCTGGTTTAAGAGATCTTAATTACTGGCAATCTCAGATTAGTTCAAACCTAAATAAGTATGTCACCATCTTTTATTGGACATGTATGGGAATCAAACCGCCGTTCCTCTGATTGAAGGACGGCCCTGCTCACCACTGAGCCACAGTCGCCCCAGATGGATGGATAGCAGCATTTGTACATTACGGTTATGCAATAAAATATAAAAAATGCACAATATATATACAAAATATAATAATAAGAAAATGTACAATATATAAAACATGGAAAAGAATAATAAGAACAATTTACAACATTTAAAACAATATAATAATAAGCAAATAAATAAAATAAACAAAAATAAATAAACATTTGCAAGTTTTTTTATAGAATATTAAGAAAAATGCACTATATATGCAAACAATAGAATTCAAATAAAAGCACAATCTGGAATAGAATAATAAAATGAACTAACAAAACTAAACAGTCGAGCAAAGATGTAGCCAACAAACGAACAGTGTTATAATAATAATGACTCATGACTGATGATGATCTCGGCGGTTCACATGGTAGAAACATGGGACGTTCCCATAATGCATCATTCCCTTCGTGAATGTTCCATATTCTGTTGGCATTTCCCACATAAACTCTTTAATTAGAGCATTTTATTGCATCTTGTAGGGTGTAATAATATCTATGAAGTACTGCTGTACTTCATAACTTCGCCCTCGGCTTCGCTGATGTATATTTTCCCCATTGTTCCACACACAGCTGCTTCTCAACAACCAAAAGCATCCATTGTGCAAACATTTCCCCGAACACACAAACACTGGTTTCATTTTAGAATGTTTGTCTATGAGCAAAACACATGTCTCGAAAGCGAAGGTGATAACTGTTCAACCCTCTGAACCCTTTGCTGCCGTCACATTTCCCTCTCTGTGGCTTCGATGTGTCCTTTGATATAAAAGTGCTGCTCCTCTCTGGAAACAGAACCATCAGGATATACGTGTTATGTAGAATAACACAGAGTGACAAATCATTCAAAAAAAGTTGGATTTCTTTGACGATTTCTTTTACAAAACTTGGGGAACAATATTATATATATGTATATATACATGTATATATGTATATATATACATGTATATATACATATATATATATGTATATATATATATATATATATATATATATATATATATATATATTGTTGATATGTATATTGATATATTTAAATTTTTACAGTTCCAGCCTCTCAGCAGCCTGAACTTCCGTTGAAGTTTCACGGAATTGTTGTCACATGACTGTTGACCTCAGTTTAATCAAACATGGCTTCCGAGTTGCGTTCAGGAGCTCAGAATTTAATGTTTTTTTTGTTTATTTGTGACGAGATTTTAAACGAGACACGTAGAATAAAATGTTGTTGAGGAATTATCACCATTTTAAGCTTAATTTTCAGTTTATTGTACGTATGTTTATACATGATGCGTTCATGGACCATCGGAAAGATGTAAATCTGACAATTATTTATTTGTATTTATTTATTTTTTAAATTTTTCTGTGCTTGGTGTAGTTTCGCCGATTGTTTAAAGAGAGCATGCTTTTCCAAACTCTTCTAATCCTAACCTAATTGGTGCTTATTGGTACTTATTTGCTTATAAATGCTGTTTTTTTGTGTGTTTTTTGTCTCCTGCTCTCATAATACATTCACACTATATGATCAACGGGTCTGCTGTGCTTTGGGGTGAAGCATTACTGTACCGGAGACATCCGATCTTCCTAGAAATATACATTAACTGGTGCTGGGTTCAAAAACCCTCGAAGGCCAAACTAAAAATATCTGAACACAGGGGCTTTCATGGTGAACACAAAACATCTGCCTATGAACAGGGCTCTCAAGTGTCACGAAAAAAACCTCTAGGCTATTTAATGTGCCGCAGCGCACAAACATGACCTGGTCGCGCTGCCCTCACCATGGAGGAATCAAGCACGTCTCCCCCGAATCCCCTGGAGCTCTGCAGCGAGGTGCCACTCATCAGCCAATCAAAAAAAAGAAATGGGCTACACGAATAGACAATCAGAAAAACGTATCTGTTGTATCTGGGTGAAATGTAATCCAGCAACCAATGAAAATAAAGCTAATAATAATATGGGGGGGAGGGGGTTGGTCTGTGGGCATATAGCATGGGTGGAGGCGCGGCCGGGGGTGGGTGGGGGTTTATGTCACTCTTACCGGTCTTAAAAACTTGAGAGCCCTGGATGAATCATGTTCACGTCTTCATAAATTACATAGTCATGCATCTGTTAATGAAAACCTAAAGAATACTGCAAATCTCCACAATAGAAGCCCTCTTGGCTCTTTAGCTCTGGCGCTGCTGAGCCCCTCAGGTCGGCAGACGGCTACGTAGCGGTCTGGCCTTCCGGGCTGTTGGGATCTTCAGATCTTTTTTTGCTGCTGGAGCTCGAACCGCTCGAACCGCTTGAACCGCCACATCACAAGCTCCCACCTTCCCCAACATTCGGTCACAAGGTGGCTTCCCCCCGTCGGCCTGCCGTCTGTCAGCGTCTGCTAGCATCTGCTAGTGTCTGCTAGTGTCTGCCAGCATCTGCTAGTGTCTGCCAGCGTCTGCTAGAATCTGCTAGCATCCGCTAGCGTCTGCCAGCGTCTGCTAGAGTCTGCTAGTGTCTGCTAGCGTCTGCTAGCAGACACTAGTTATAGCTAGTGTCTGCTAGCGTCTGCTAGAGTCTGCTAGCGTCTGCTAGCATCTGCTAGAATCTGCTAGCGTCTGCTAGAGTCTGCTAGCGTCTGCTAGCATCTGCTAGAATCTGCTAGCGTCTGCTAGCGTCTGCTAGCATCTGCTAGAATCTGCTAGCGTCTGCTAGTGTCTGCTAGCTCATGTTTAATGTCCAAGATGTCAGACATGCCGGACTGCTCGTGCAGCCGCCTCCACGTTCGGCCTTGTCAGCCGGGCAGATGTGGCGCTTCTGACCTTTTGACCTGGAGAAACACAAGCACAAAGATGGCGGCACAAAGATGGCGGCACAAAGATGGCGGCACAAAGATGGCGGCACAAAGATGGCGGCTAATGTCCTTATCATATGGCGCTGCTCGCCATATGGCAAGGACATTAGCCGCCATGTTTACATGTCCGTAAACAAAACAAAGCGGCCTGAATGCCGTCTCTGTTCCACACCGACAGACGTTCTCCCTCCGGTTCCGTCTGAACCAGACATCCCAGGAGAGGCTTTTAGCTTCATGTGGCGAGTCAGCAGACGGCGCCGGTCGGCAGTGACGCATTCGCTTATAGAACCGGTGCTTTGGTTTTTTAGAAGATGCACGAGTCCTGCAGGGATCCTCCTCTCCTCATCAAAAGATTTGCCTCACTTTATTCTGTGCGTGTGTGTGTGTGTGTGCGTGTGTGTGTGTGTGTGCGTGTGTGTGTGTGTCCATGTCTTCTTGGGTCCGTGAGACGAGGATGGAGTGGATATTCATGAGATTTACATTTACGTAAATTATTACATAAATACATTTAAACTCTCACCGGCTATATTCATCATCCACGATGAGCTCCCTTAATCTATAAATAATCCACATTTCATCACATTTTAATCTCCTTTTTAATGCTTTGTACTAAATTTAGACAGAAAAAGTAAACATTCGTTTGTATGAAGTCAGAAAGTTTCCCATGGATATGAGATAAGAGTTTACCGATGATGGTTGCATGTGCCGTCTTCTTGCTTCTTCACAGTTTCCACATTTTGTTTGGAAAGAGAGAATGCAGCTTTGACACAAGCATAGACTTCTATACAACCAGAAGAGTCGCCTCCTGGTGGTCAGGAGAGAGAATGCAGCTTTAATAACACAGGAAGCATATGCTTCTATACAACCAGAGGAGTCGCCCCCTGGTGGTCAGGAGAGAGAATGCAGCTTTAATAACACAGGAAGCATATACTTCTATACAACCAGAGAAGTCGCCCCCTGGTGATCAGGAGAGAGAATGCAGCTTCAACACATGAAGCATATACTTCTATACAACCAGAGGAGTCTACTGGTGGTCAGGAGAGAGAGGAAGGAGGAAGAGAGGGAGAGGGGAGGGGAGTAGAAAGGGGAGGGAGGAAAAATGTGAGCGAGCAGAGGGAAGCAGCGCTGCATCATCACTACTGCCACTCCAGCAGAGAGGAGAGACAGAATACCGCTTGTCTCCCTTATCGCCCTCTCTCTCTCTCTCTCTCTCTCTCTCTCTCTCTCTCTCTCTCTCTCTGTCTTTCTCTCTCTCATGCTCACATACTCGTTAACTCCACACACACACACACACACACACACACACTTTTTCTCACACACACACCCTGGAAGCCAGCCGGCTGCCTAGAAGCTTCCCGGAGAAGAGGTCCCGGTGACATTATCCATCACATCTGGATGTTCGCCCACCTCGAAGAACTCTTCCTGCTCTGAGACGCTGTGTGTGTGTGTGTGTGTGTGTGTAAAAGTGTGTGTGTGTGTGTGTTCCACCCCCCTGAGCCAGATCAGCTTGTCCTGGACTCTTTTTGCCTGGCTGAGACTGTCACTGTCGGCGTGGTGGAGGAGCTGCCGGGGATTTGTATTTTGTTGCCGTTGCAAGGAGCAGAAGTGGATGCCGGCATCCTCCGGGGGCAGAGTGCTCACCTCAGGATCTGCAGTCCAGACGGGGAGGGGGGGATGTGATAAACAGCTGCGAGGCGGGGGGGCGGTTTGCACTGCAGCATCCGATCGGCATCTCTTCTTCTACGCGTTTATTTTTTTGTTTTTGTGCCTCTGGAGGTCGCACACATTTCAGCCGGGGCTGCGATTGGCCCTCAGATGGATCACTGCTACTTTAAGGACGAGCTCTCCTCCCGCTGAGGGAGGAAAGATGCTGATTTAAGAAGAACAGGAGGTACTCTGCTTTCATCCGGGCAGATCACGGGGACGAGCAACTTCTGGATCTAGAGAAAGAGACTCGGGATGGCGGCTGCGTTGAGCTGAAACCGCCGCCCCCTCCTTCCCATCCTCCTCCTCTTCCTCCCCCTCCTTCCCCACTCAAACATGAACTCTTCCTCCGACGCGAACCAAAGCGTCTCCCCCCCGTTCTGCCTGCTGGGCGCCGCAGGTTACTCCCGCAGCCTGGACACCTGCGTGCTGGAGGCGGTGGTCATCCTCTTCCTCACCGTGCTCATCATCTCCGGCAACCTGGTGGTGATCTTCGTCTTCCACTGCGCGCCGCTGCTGCACCACCACACCACCAGCCACTTCATCCAGACCATGGCCTACGCCGACCTGCTGGTGGGCGTGAGCTGCCTGGTGCCCTCGCTGTCGCTGCTGCACTTCCTGCGCGGCCTGAACGAGGAGCTCACCTGCAAGGCGTTCGGCTACCTGGTGTCCGTGCTGAAGAGCGTCTCCATGGCCTCGCTGGCGTGCATCAGCGTGGACCGCTACGTCGCCGTCACCCGGCCGCTGTCCTACGCCACGCTGGTGACGCCGTGCCGCCTGAGGGCGTGCATCGTCCTCATCTGGGTCTACTCGGCGCTGGTCTTCCTGCCGTCCTTCTTCGGCTGGGGCAAGCCGGGGTACCACGGCGACGTCTTCCGCTGGTGCGCCGAGTCCTGGACGACCGAGCCGGGGTTCAGCGCCTTCATCGCGGCGCTGCTCTACGCGCCGGCGGCGCTCATCGTCTGCTTCACCTACGGGAGCATCTTCCGGATCTGCCGGCAGCACACGCGAGAGATCACGCAGCGCCACGCCCGCTTCGGCTCGCAGCCGACGGAGGGCGGCGACAAGGAGGGCGAGCGCGGCGGGGAGCGCTGCGAAGGCTGCCCGGACCGGCGCTACGCCATGGTGCTGTTCCGCATCACCAGCGTCTTCTACGTGCTGTGGATGCCCTACATCCTCTACTTCCTCCTGGAGAGCGCCGGGCTGTACCACCACAAGGTGGCGTCCTTCCTCACCACGTGGCTGGCGATCAGCAACAGCTTCTGCAACTGCCTCATCTACAGCCTCTCCAACAGCGTCTTCCGGAAGGGCCTCGGACGCCTCTTCAGCCCGCTGCTGCCCTCCTGCCTCGGCTGCTTGGACGCCAAAAAGGCGCCGGAGCCTCGCCGGCCAGTGTGAGCGGCGGCGGCGACGATAACGATGACGGCGGATCCGTTTTCGACCTCTTTTCGGAAGCGCCGCTCTCAGCTGCGTAGCGAGACCCAGCTCTTGCTTCTTGGTCCCGCAGTGAGACGTTGCTGAGGCGGAGTGGAGCCCGTCGACCTCACAGAGGCAGATTTATTGTATTTATTTGTATTATGGAGGCTGTGAAGGTTTCTCTCCGCAAAAGGCGAGAGAAGAACTTGTTTTTTCTGGATGTTGAGAAGAAAGAAAGCGGATCGCAGGAATACAAGTCACGCGTCGCTTCACGGGATTTCATGAAAACACTCCTGCCTGCACTGACTTCACAACTCCCAGATGCAAAAAAATAACACAGCGCGCCTTGTGTTGTGTGCGATCCCCCAAAATGCACTTTCAAGCCTGCAAATTGTCTTCAGGGTAGAATTTAGAGAATGCAAAAAAAAAAAAGCCCACTTCCCTTCCCTTAGAGAACGCCTGATGCTAGTGAGTTACTGAAAAACCATCTGATTATCTGTGTGTGTGTGTGTGTGTGTGTGTGTGTGTGTGTGTGTGTGTGTGTGTGTGTGTGTGTGTGTGTGTGAGAGAGCTAAATGTGTGTATCGAATGGACCTTGAGCTCATTTCCCAGAGAGAAGATTGAGGTTTATTTCGGAGCTTGTTTTTTTTATCAGAAGGGTCCTTTTCCCTTTTGAAGCCGGGACGAAGCTCCAAGTTTTGTTAACACAGTCTCGGGTTTCACGTGAAATTGTTGACTTTTTAAAAAAGATTTAGCTTTATTTCTTCGGCTGCTTTGGAGCCGGGGTTGGGGGAGGGGGGACTTGCCCGGCCCTTCAAAGAGACACTGATTCGTATTTATTTGCAGAGTTGTTGTTTCCTCCTCAGGTTCGGATCAGCAGTTCTTCTTGAAACGCCCCCGGGCGGGTTTTTTTTGGCCTTCTGGATCTGAGCATCAGACCGCCGCCTCCTGACTCGTAGTCCACGACACACTCGCTCCTCTGTGATCTGCAGCCTTGTTCCTCCGCTTGTGGCTTCATGTCGATGTACTCCAGAGTTTAAATATTCAAACCGGGTCCTTCTTGGCGGGGGAGGGGCTGTTAAGTCTATGTTGTGGACGAAGTCTTGTGTTTTATAAGATAATTTATTTGCCGCGAGCCAAGGAGGACTCTGGATTTCAAGTCACAGTGAAGTGTGTTTCTGGGAGCGTCTTGCTCCTGAATTTGACGTATTTGCGCTTGAAAAGCGAAGAAGAGGAAGAAGAAGAGGAAGAAGAAGGAGCCCCAGACCCTTTGTGTTCTGGGTTCTGCTGTTTTTTCTCCTGAAAGGTTTCCGCTGCTCCGACGTTTTAAAGGAACAGCAGCGAATAAATTCCCCGATTCAAAGAAAACAGCATGCGAAATCGATCAGTAAACCATCAAACTGAACTGAAAACCAAACCACAGTTTACGACACGCTCGTGTTGGGACTTTATTTATTTATTGGTTTATCTAACAGGGAAAGTTCACACCAGTGAAACAAATTGCTGCCAGCGAGCCAGAAATAGCAAAAAATGTAAGAAAACCACAATGTTGCATTGACCGCCGACTAAGCAAAACATTTATATCAAGTTATCGCCGCCTGGAGCGAAAAGATTATTTCATCCTTACAATAAATGTCTGTGTGTCAAACACTTTGTGCTGAATCATTGGAGAAAACTGAATTTAAAGTAAAGTCATTTTGATAAACTGTTATTACCACGTGTTATAACCACACTGCTGTTCATTATTGATCAAGATCCCACTGTGTCAAAAAATATTTTGTAAAAATCACCGACAGTCAATGATGTCATTGCAAGACCGATATCGATGCTGATGAATAAAAAATAAAACATCATTGTTTGATTAACTGCTCTTGGGGTCAATCATTTTTTTTGAAACTTTCAAAAAGTGTTTCCAGAAGCTTTAAAAGGTCTCGGTAATAATCTGTTAGTAAAAAAAAAAGAACTATTTAGATGTAACATTCTCGTTTAAGAAGCTGGAGTCAGAGAATAGTTGACGATTAACTCCACAGTGGATTTAATGGATGAATCGTTCCAGATCTGAAGCAAAACATCTGTCTACAGCTGAGCAGAATAATCCTAAATCTCATTCATAGAAATATATGGGAAAGCTTTTACTGCTACACGCGTGTGTATTAAAACAAGGAAAATCACTCTTAATAAGTCGCGATTGAAAGTTCGTTCTTGGCCTTGGAAACGCACCCGGCCCGTTGAGCAGCTGATCTGGAGCTTTCACATGGTCTTCCTCCGCAGGAGTTTGTCCAGTTTCCATCGACTTGTAGATGTCGGTTGCATTTTAATAACACAACATATAAAATAAATCTTGTTTTATTTCATTGTGACTTGAGTTTAACACATTATTGTCATTCGTCTGATTAAAGTGAAATGTTTTGATTCTGTGTATTGGATTGATTTGGGATCCCAAAATTTTTTTATATCCACCATCAAACTATGTTTTCTCGTGTAGTTGGGAAGCCTCTTTGAAAGTGATCTAATCAAGATGAATTATTACTTCCTCAAAGGATGGGAGGGTGAATTATGGCCTTAATCTGGACTCCATCCAGTTAAACACTAACCGCCTGGTTCTGGTTAGACTACGGATCCTTTTTGATCACCTACATATCCTTCCTCAGGCCTCATAGAGGATAAAAAGTGACAAAGCAAAAGGAAGAAAAGACAAATAAATGTTCATCATTAATGTCAATTTCATGTCAATTGTCAATACATTTTGGATAAATGTGTATGTTCTTTAGGGCAACCTCCGGTTCTGTGTTAACGCTGCATTCTCTCTCTTGGCCACCAGGGGGCGACTCCTCTGGTTGTATAGAAGTATATGCTTCATGTGTTAAAGCTGCATTTTCTCTCTTGGCCACCAGGGGGCAACTCCTCTGGTTGTATAGAAGTCTATGCTTTATGTGTTAAAGCTGAATTCTCTCTCCTGACCACCAGGGGGCGACTCCTCTGGTTGTATAGAAGTATATGCTTCCTGTGTTATTAAAGCTGCATTCTCTCTCCTGACCACCAGGGGGCGACTCCTCTGGTTGTATAGAAGCATATGCTTCCTGTGTTATTAAAGCTGCATTCTCTCTCCTGACCACCAGGGGGCGACTCCTCTGGTTGTATAGAAGTCTATATAAATGACTCTACTTCTCTTGATGTATTCCCTCAGTAAACATTGTAAACATGAGTTTATGTCTCAATCTCTAGTTTCAAGTCTTCTTCAATACAGCATGATGTTCATTTAGTAAATTATGGGGGCGGGGCTACAAGGAGATTGACAGGTCTCTACATCACTCGTCCGCATTCTAAATTTGGTCACTTCCTGTTCACTGGTGGCCAGATGTTTTTAGTAATGTGCCGTGGAATGCGTCCTGCTTTGTTCGACTCCCTTTCCGCTTCTGTTCATATGATGCGATCGCTTGAGTCTGATGCCATTGATTAGGCTCACGTGAAAGTTATCGATCGGGGAAAGACGACATTGAACTTCCTCTCCGACGTGGGATCGTTGATGATGCAACGGTCAATCAATAATGGGATCTAGAAGCCAATACCAATAGTTTCGTGGACGGCAATTAGACCACTTTTCCTAACGAGGTTTCTGGATCATTTCTCAGGCTCGCCAGCTTGTTGTGGAAAAAAAGGAAAAAAGAATAACATATTAAAGTTAAAATAACATATTTTATACTGGGGGAATGTTTGTTTTTACATTACATCATACAAGTGTGTGTGTGTGCGTGTGTGTGTGTGTGTGTGTGTGTGTGTGTGTGTGTGTGTGTGTGTGTGCATGAGTTTCTGACCTAAACTAAACAGAATCAAGCTAAACGTTCGGGCTTCAAACAAGTTGAGAATCAGCGGTTTAGATCTTCACTGGAAACTAAAACGCACCGACACATCCAGACTAATACACATCGATCTCCGGGCAGCAGCTTTCTTTCTTTCTTTGGTAAGTTTCCTTTATGAAAGGTTGCTTTTAAAGAAGCAGTCCCTGGAGCCCACCCTCTGTGCATTGTGTGGTAACGTGGTTATCTGGTTGAACATCATAACTATGAACACACTGTACAACATAGAGGCAAAAATAATAAAACAATTAACGAGAAATTGTGGTTTTGAAACTCTCTTCAGTCCTTTGATTCGGACACGAGCCGCCATTAAGCCCCTTAGTGCAACCGTCCACTCTGGGTGGAGAGTGTGTGTGTGTGTGTGTGTGTGTGTGTGTGTGTGTGTGTGTGTGTGTGTGTGTGTGTGTGTGTGTCCACAGCTAATCTAGCATCCGACCCAACCCATCTGTCCAATATTTCCTGTGCGTATTATGACTCTGTGCTCAAAGACGTCTCGTGGTTGCAGTGATTCTTTAAAAAAAAAACCCTGCTGACTCACCACACACTCAAAAATTTTTTATAACACACTTTATTTTTTTATAAAAAAGGCCGGATTTCAGGCCTTTTTTTCATGGCGCCTCTGGTTGTATAGAAGTCTATGCTTCATGTGTGGAAGCTGCATTATCTCTCCTGACCACCAGGGGGAGACTCCTCTGGTTGTATAGAGGTCTACGCTTCATGTGTTAAAGCTGCATTCTCTCTCCTGACCACCAGGGTGCGACTCCTCTGGTTGTATAGAAGTCTATGCTTCATGTGTTAAAGCTGCATTCACTCTCCTGACCACCAGGGTGCGACTCCTCTGGTTGTATAGAAGTCTATGCTTCATGTGTGGAAGCTGCATTATCTCTCCTGACCACCAGGGGGAGACTACTCTGGTTGTATAGAAGTCTACGCTTCATGTGTTAAAGCTGCATTCTCTCTCCTGACCACCAGGGTGCGACTCCTCTGGTTGTATAGAAGTCTATGCTTCATGTGTTAAAGCTGCATTCTCTCTCCTGACCACCAGGGTGCGACTCCTCTGGTTGTATAGAAGTCTATGCTTCATGTGTTAAAGCTGCATTCTCTCTCCTGACCACCAGGGTGCGACTCCTCTGGTTGTATAGAAGTCTATGCTTCATGTGGTAAAGCTGTATTCTCTCTCCTGACCACCAGGGTGCGACTCCTCTGGTTGTATAGAAGTCTATGCTTCATGTGTTAAAGCTGCATTCTCTCTCCTGACCACCAGGGTGCGACTCATCTGGTTGTATAGAAGTCTATGCTTCATGTGGTAAAGCTGTATTCTCTCTCCTGACCACCAGGGTGCGACTCCTCTGGTTGTATAGAAGTCTATGCTTCATGTGTTAAAGCTGCATTCTCTCTACAGACCATAAAGCAGGGGATGCTTTAGGGGCAGGGCTACGAGGTGATTGACAGGTCGATACGTCACCATGCATTCCAAATATGGTAACTCCTCATCATTGGTTGCAAAAAAAACAAACATGGCGACCACTGTAATCCAAGATGGCGACGGTACAACCTACGAGGCGTCAACACAGCAGCAGTGTCACAACGTCCACTTCTTCTCTCCACTCTGTGGAGTAAATCTGCACAGTCAGCACTCTTCTCCTGGAGCTCACGGCCGCTAACGCCACCGCCCGCCCCGTCCGGCGGCTTCTTCTGGACAATGTGCCGGACGCTGCTCCCACGCAGCCGCCCTCCTCTCCGCTTTGATCCCCGATTCAAAAACACGTCGTGTCAAAGTTGACGTTTTCATTTTCCTGTGGGAAAATCACGATGTGATCGCAGCCCCCCCCCCGGGGGAAAAGCCTTTTCACAGAGACCAACAGTGCCAAATTTGGACCCAGGACTAGGAGCAGGAACGGGAGGAGGGGTTATATGTATTTAGCGTGGAACGGTCCAGCTCGGCTCTATTCTGCCCGGCAACACAACGGCTCATAACGACTCATGGCATGAAGGCAAAACCTCTAAATATTAATGTTAAAAACGGTGTTTAGAGAGTCAGTTTTATGCCTCATGTTCATGTTGGTGTGTGTGTGTGTGTGTGTGTGTGTGTGTGTGTGTGTGTGTGTGTGTGTGTGTGTGTGTGTGTGTGTGAACCTGAGCGATAAGGAGGTGGAGCTCTTATCTGCAATCAGAGTGAAAACAGCCCGTTCATGCTGCCGGTTATTCTTAGAGCCGAAGAAATGAGCCTGGAGCCACGACGACTCACCTGACTGAGAACACACACACACACACACACACACACACACACACACACACACACACACACACACACACACACACACACACACAGACAGACTACAGTCATATAATGTGAACAGTTCTGAGAAGCAGAAATGTTATTAGTCAACTTTAAGTTCAGAAACACAGTACAAATATACTACATCTCAGAGGTAGATGTTGTACTTTTTACTTTCAAAAGGGCAGATATTGGCAGATGACCGTCTTCCCACACACATACATATACTGTATGACTATACTTTGACAGTAAAATAACTAAAATAATCCTCTTGTTTCAGCCTTTAAACAGTGAACCACTTGCAGGTCTAATCTGGTTGCATAGAAGTTCTCACTTGTTGGGTTCTCGCCCTTTATCGGTACAACACGGTATTACGAGCACTTCTTTGTACCATTCACTGTTTATTGTGTTGCAGATTAGCAGTCGACAAAAATAGAATGAATTTATAGGAGCATGATGTACTCTGTGTGTGTGTGTGTGTGTGTGTGTGTGTGTGTGTGTGTGTGTGTGTGTGTGTGTGTGTGTGATGATTATCACGGCCAAAGAACACTGCGCTGCAAAAAGTATCCGCCGCTGACGTGAAAGTGTCTCCTTTAAACGTCCATAACACTAAAACCAAGACCCCGCTGGGTTTGAAGCGACATCAGGATCTGCGTACTTTACGCCTCCGAGCACAGTAAAAGTACACGTTGTACTCAGAAGCTGTTTTTGTATTGGTGGTGACGAGCGTGTTGTCGTCACTTCTCTCAGTGTTTGGTCCGCAGCGCGTTGTGAGTCCTTCGGCTTCCCTCTGTCCTTTATTCTCACTTCCTGTTATTCTTCTGCAGCCCACTCCCACAATACAACAGTAACATATATATATATATATATATATATATATATATATATATATATATATATATATATATATATATATAGAAAGGTTGTCATGCTTTCACTTTGTTCCTTTCGTCTGATTATTTTATTCAAAATGAATATCATTGCTCCAGAACACACACAAAATATACAAATACATAAAGACTGCACTTTGAATTTCGATGATACGGGACACTTTCAACTAGAAAATTAAAATTAATATAGAAATGTTCAACAGGAAATTAAGCTTTGGACTTAATTTCACAATAAAAAAGTAACTTTTTATTAGCTAATTTATTTGGGGGGAAAAGTACATACAAAATGCTGCACGAATACCTTTCTTTTATTTATTAAGTTCTCTTCCATGATAGCGAGCCAACATTTTTTTTCGCAATATGTATATTTATATCCTTTTTGATAGAGTCTCAAAAGGCATCTCTTGGTTTCGTGTACAATGCTGTGTCACTCGGGATGAAAATAACTCCGATGGAAAGTCAATTAGGAGCTTTACTCGTGGTGGAAACGCACATTAAATGCATCCTTGTGACTGAGGAACAAGTGACGTACTTCATAATATAATATAAAAAAAGACGTGCATTGGTGGACGGAACAAGCAGGAGAGCCGCTGTTCAGCTGTTGGGCTTTGACTTTCCACACCTTTTGTTCCTAATCCTCTTACAGGGTTTTATTGCCTAAACCCAACTGTTTGTGGATCCGACTGTTTGTGGGTTCTTTCGTCGTCTAAACCCGACTGTTGATGGTTATTTTAAGGCCAACCGTGATGCTTTTTATTAATCTGACTCAGTGGTTTTGTTGCCTGGACGTAACTTTGGTTTTGAGGTTAAGGTCTTACTGAAAAAAAAGTAGTGCAGAAGAAATCTGACATTTGGTTTCCCGGTAAACGAAACCAGCAGATTGCATTCTGTGATTGTTTGGTGAACTTCCGTGAGACGGAGTTGTGTATACCAACAACCCAAAGGTGAGCAGAGAGGCTGAACTACAGCCGCCAGAAACCACTGAAGACGTTACATCAGCAGAAACTCTGAGACTGAGTTCATTACTTTAATCTGTGGAGGGACTTTCTAAAGGAGGATTGCATTACTGGACAATTTACCCTGAGTGAAAGGAATCCAAGCAAACGAACAAACTACTTCTACAGTACGACCACAGCTCTAAAACCAAGTCTTAAAGGTACAGGAGTCTCATCTTCTGTTAATTCTGTTGGTGGTTTTCCATCATCTCTTAGAAATGTCATCAATCGCTCCATTGTTGTAACTTTGGATATACTTTCCTTTGGTTGTATAGAAGCCTATGAGTCATGTGTTAAAGCTGCATTCTCTCTCCTGACCACCAGGGGGCGACTCCTCTGTTTGTATAGAAGTATATGTTTCATGTGTTAAAGCTGCATTCTCTCTCTTGACCACCAGGGGGCGACTCCTCTGGTTGTATAGAAGTATATGCTTCATGTGTTAAAGCTGCATTATCTCTCCTGACCACCAGGGGTCAGCTCCTCTGGTTGTATAGAAGCCTATGCTTCATGTGTTAAAGCTGCATTCTCTCTCCTGACCACCAGGGGGTGACTCCTCTGGTTGTGTATAAGTACATGCTTCATGTGTTATAGCTGCATTCTCTCTCCTGACCACCAGGGGGCGACTCCTCTGGTTGTATAGAAGTATATGCTTCATGTGTTTAAGCTGCATTTTCTCTCCTGACCACCAGGGGGCGGCTCCTCTGGTTGTATAGAAGCCTATGCTTCATGTGTTATAGCTGCATTCTCTCTACTGACCACCAGGGGCGACTCCTCTGGTTGTATAGAAGTCTATATAAATGACTCTACTTCTCTTGATGTATTCCCTCAGTAAACATTGTAAACATGAGTTTATGTCTCAATCTCTAGTTTCAAGTCTTCTTCAATACAGCATGATGTTCATTTAGTAAATTATGGTCATTTAGAGTCAACTTTATTTCATTTAATGACGTAAATGAGTCACAAACGGTCGACTCTATGTGGATCCGGCCCTGAAGATTAGAGCTGATCATGAAGTGCAGATTCATTTTCTTCCGAGAAATGTAATTACTAGCACCACATTTATATCAGAAATAACTGATAATGTCTTATCTTACAAAATGTGACACACAAATCGGTCCAAAGCATAATTACACAGATAATAACTGCTGAACTCATCAATCTGTACACAATCAGAACATCTGGCCCGGTTTCAGTGACCCTGCTGTTCCAGAAACAACAGTCACACTTGGCTGCCGTTGAGATTTATTTAATCTTGATAACACTTTTGCTCTCAGCTCTCGACACCAGAGTGTGATTAATTTAACGAAGCTTCAGGTGTGCTTTAAAAACAAGATGAAGTTCTCATTCCTAACGTTGGGACTGGTTCTCACTTTAAATGAGATGCAAGGCTCGAACAAAGCCTAATAGGGGAAAGTAAATAAAGGATGACTGTAGGAACTTTAATGTTAATGTGCCATGAATATATTCAGAGAGAGAGAGAGAGAGAGAGAGAGAGAGAGAGAGAAACAAGCAATTCTTAATAATATAAATTAGTTTGTTGTTTTAGCTGTAGGGGATCATATTTAATCACAACAATGTTTCTGTGTTTGTTCACGAAAGAGACGCAGTGTGTGTGTGTGTGTGTGTGTGTGTGTGTGTGTGTGTGTGTGTGTGTGTGTGTGTGTGTGTGTGTGTGTGTGTGTGTGTGTGTGTGTGTGTGTGTCGGCCACTGGCCGAACAAGCTGTTCTTTCAGTCGGTGATTTAAGCGTCTTGTGAAAAGACGTGATGCCTGGCCCATTTGTTCAGGCTGCAGGGAGGAGATGTGGTTAACATATAAATCTATTCAACTCAATGGTGACTAACACATTCATTAAGTTTAGTTTGTGCATTTTGTGTACGTGAGAAAAGCCCTGATGTAAAACTAGATCACCAAGAGTATGCGGTGTCCTGAGCCCAGAATGCATTGCGGCTTTTCAAGTCTATCCAACGGCGGACTGCGAGGTCAGACGGTTCAAACATAATTACTTGTTGGATAAAATGATCATGAATGATGGCAAGTGGCGTTAAAGTTAAAGAGGGAAAACATTGTAGGAAAAAACATACCGTAAAAGTCGGGTTATACGCCGCTACTTCCTTCGGTCATTGTCCCCATTTGCACCCCGCTGTAGCTAGCTGGTGCTCATGCTAGTTCCGCGCTAACTTCCGCTAGCTCTCCGCTAGCTCCCCAACAACCACCAAAGGTAGGGAACAGCCCTGGCTCTACACCCGACTTGGGCAGAGGGGACTCGGACAGTAGCAGCGCTAGCTAGCGCTGCTACTGTCAGCGGGACAACGATCGGAGGTAGGAGGGGCGTATAATCCGACTTTTACGGTATTTAACACAAAGAAAATGTGATAATTTACATATTTCGTATACATTTTTGCACCATTTTTCAAACTATTGTAACTCTTGCAGAAAATATCTTGCCGCTGCTCTTTACTCCTTGTGTTTGCAACGCGACCGGCTCCAGATTCTGCATTCTCATGTTGAATCTGGTCAACGTTTTGGCACCAGAAGTGTTCTGGTTTCCCTTTTTTTAATATTAAGCTTTGACCAACCGCGTCCCGGCATCGTTTGGTTGGCTGCAGGTAAACGCTGATCGTCTGACAATCATTTAGCTTTTTATTGGTGTAGAATAAGCAAAGTAAAGTAGAGGAACCTCCAGTTGGACATTTCTAGTTGCTAATCAGAGTAAATTTTAAAAAAGGAAGCTCCTTGTCTCCTGGAGTCGGACTGATAGCCGATGGGCTCAGATCACATGACCTCAACTGAGACACCGACGGTCCAGTTTAAGGCTGCATTACATTTAAATTCCAGCCTAAACCGGCATGCGTTTTATTGGACACACAAGCTATCCGGGTGGTAGCAAACGAGGAATGAATGGACAAAGTAAATTGCAGCGACACAGACTAATTCCTGGAATGTAAAGGACATCCCGATCTGATGATAAGGAATCATTTAGGGATCAGAGGGATCTCATACAATACTGACATGCCGTCACCAGCATGGAGAGGAAGGAGCATAATGCTCCGACATGTAGGAGTGTTGTATGAAGCGATCATCCCTGAGCTGTAATTAGAATACACACTCGAGCGCGAGAGGAACGCTTATCGAACCGGCCGGAGGCGGCCGGGGCGAGTGCCCTTTAAGGGCTCATAATGAGTCTTTTCATCGCCGCTGAATCTCTCCTTCCTCCTGCCGTGCTGCAGGAAATGAGATCGTTGTTGGCGGCCGCCGAGCGCAGCCGTCACGTCTTAACGGAGCCGCTTTCGCTTCGGGAATCGATTTGGAACGAGCGCCACGATGACGCTTTGTTTTTCCGCAGCGACACGACATTAGCTTGTACTCCTCTGAGCGTTTACATGAGGAGGGCCCTGGAGGATCCTCAAGTAAACGGAATGACGCGGAACAAAATAGAAAGAAATGCGTGAACACAATGTATAAATATATAAACACAAAACAAGTTGCTTTCAGACCATGCGCTGTCAACAGGAACGACGTCTATTGACAATTTTCTGCTGTTTCTCACGAGATTGTGAGTTTATTTGTTGCCTCACGCGGTTCTCAACATGGTGACGGAGAGCTGGCGGCAAGAAGCTAACGGAGCTAACGCTGCTAACCTTCTTCTTCTCTTCCTCCTTTTCGGAAGATGTAAGCTTCACTTCTGCAAGAAGTCTGGACGACGTTATCGTCTGTATCACCGTATGAACACATGCACTCACATGCACTCACATGCACTCACATGCACTCACATGAACTCACATGCACTTATATGCACTCACATGCACTTATATGCACTCACATGAACTCACATGCACTTATATGCACTCACATGCACTTATATGCACTCACATGCACTCACATGTACTCACATGCACTTATATGCACTCACATGAACTCACATGCACTTATATGCACTCACATGCACTTATATGCACTCACATGCACTCACATGTACTCACATGCACTTATATGCACTCACATGAACTCACATGCACTTATATGCACTCACATGCACTCACATGTACTCACATGCACTCACATGCACTCACATGCACTCACATGAACTCACATGCACTTATATGCACTCACATGCACTCACATGCACTTATATACACTCACATGCACTCACATGCACTCACATGCACTCACATATACTCACATGAACTCACATGCACTCACATGCACTCACATGCACTTATATGCACTCACATGCACTCACATGCACTTATATACACTCACATGCACTCACATGCACTCACATGCACTCACATATACTCACATGCACTCACATGCACTCACATGCACTTATATGCACTCACATGCACTCACATGCACTCACATGTACTCACATGAACTCACATGTACTCACATGAACTCACATGCACTTATATGCACTCACATGTACTCACATGCACTCACATGTACTCACATGCACTCACATGCACTCACATGCACTTATATGCACTCACATGCACTCACATGCACTCACATGCACTCACATGAACTCACATGTACTCACATGCACTCACATGCACTCACATGCACTCACATATACTCACATGAACTCACATGCACTCACATGCACTCACATGCACTTATATGCACTCACATGCACTCACATGCACTTATATGCACTCACATGCACTCAGACCCGGCGCTATGGGCGGGCCTTGGGGGGCTGGGTCCGCCCTGGACGGACAAGCCTGTCAGTCACTTATCACACGTAAAAAAAAGAGCGCAACTCTCTGTTGCCGGCGACAGGAGCCGTCACAGGAGGTAACATGCAAACATGATGCAAAACTAAGATTACCGTAACTCCTCGAATATTTATGCCATCGACGTAATTCCAACGGATTTCCAATGCTTTCCAATGCGAAAGGCCAACCTGATTATGCTTTGGAGAAGGACTTAACAAAGAAGTTCAGGAGTGAATGGAGGGACACTGTCCTACGCAGATTTCACTTGGCGGCCAACCGTCGTCTCCCGCTCCACTAGTGGTGAGTTATCTGGTTTCATCCAGCCTGCTGGCCCTATGGACGAGGCTAAATGATTGGTTGTAGGCCTATAAGTTTGTTCTTTCTTGGAAAAACAAACAAACATGTAATGCAAAGCAATGTCTTCTTAATGTCTGTTGGAGGCTAGCTGTTGGTTGGCCCTTTTCGTCGTTGCTGCGCTCCGCTCTGTTTCGGACAAACACCGGACAGTGTGTTGTTGTTGAGTGTGTTGTTATCGTTATTGTTGTTGTTAATGTTGTTGCTGGATGTGTTAGCCTAATCATTTTAGACCTTTTTAGGCCTATTTTTTTGAAATGTCCTGTTGTGGCTGAATCTGCTATCTGCTGATCTTTCAATACAATATATTGTGGGACTTATGTGTTGCTTGATTGCTGTGTTGATTGATTGCCATAGGCCTACAGTTCATGTCTAATTCTATTGGGTAGGCTACCTGCTCAGCTGGCCTATTTATTAGCTTGTGAGATTCTAAATAATACCGTCTGTCACCTTTTTGTGCCGGAGTTCGATTATAGGTGAAAAGTTGAACTGCTATGCTACCATAGGCTGTAAAAAAAAAGTGCCCCCCCCCAAAGCAACGTACGGCCCCCCCGCAAATCAGTGCCTGGTGCCGGGCCTGCATGTACTCACATGCACTCACATGTACTCACATGCACTCACATGCACTCACATGCATTCACATGCATTCACATGCACTCACATGCACTCACTTGTACTCACTTGTACTCACATGCATTCACATGCATTCACATGCATTCACATGCACTCACATGCACTTACATGCATTCACATGCACTCACATGTACTCACATGCATTCACATGCATTCACATGCACTCACATGCACTCACATGCACTCACTTGTACTCACATGCATTCACATGCACTCACTTGTACTCACATGCATTCACATGCATTCACATGCATTCACATGCACTCACATGCACTCACTTGTACTCACATGCATTCACATGCATTCACATGCACTCACTTGTACTCACATGCATTCACATGCATTCACATGTACTCACATGCACTCAAATGCATTCACATGCACTCACATGCACTACAATGCATTTACATGTACTCACATGCATTCACATGTACTCACATGCACTCAAATGCATTCACATGCACTCACATGCACTTACATGCACTCACATGCATTCACATGTACTCACATGCACTCAAATGCATTCACATGCACTCACATGCACTTACATGCACTCACATGCATTCACATGTACTCACATGCACTCAAATGCATTCACATGCACTCACATGCACTTACATGCACTCACATGCATTCACATGTACTCACATGCATTCACATGCACTCACATGCATGAAATATCATTTTTAAGCTTAGTTTCGGTTTCTTTTTCTGGCGGAGGCGTTCTTCACACACGCTCAAGGACTGACGGACAGATGAAGGTCTGGTGATGTATGGTCTTTTTTACAGTTTCTGGTCGTGATGAACGCTGTAGTTTGGCGGATTGTTCAAAGGAAACACGCTTTTTCATTCCACCGGCGGGTGTTCAGGTTCGGAGGGTTGAAACCAGTCTTCACTGGGATTGTCTGATTTATTTATTCATATATTTTTTAAACCGTAGTGAACGGAGCACGTTGGCAGCAGTCCTCATCAGTTTCCAGTAGCGAGGTGCGTTCAGGCGCAGTGTTGAGTGTCGATCAATCGCCCTTTGACGGCTCCGCCTCCGGGAGCAGGAGAAGATCATGCATCATAATCTCAGCTAATGACCGAGCGCTACACAAACAGATCCCGCATTGAAGGAAGTCGATCAACATGAGGAGGAAAACTGGATCGAGGGATGCCATTCAAACCAAATATGTCAAACAATTTAAACAAAGACGGGTCTTATTCTCACAATCAGTGTTTTCAAAGTATATATAGCAGACCGTGACCCCTTCCCATGACCTTTCCTTCCCCTATTCCTTTCCACCCTAATATGTTGCCTATACCCTCCTTGCTCCCTTACCTCCTCCTCCTCCTCTTCCTCTTCCTCCTCCTCTTCCTCCTCCTCCTCCCTGCCTTCACCCAAAAAGCCCACAGCAGCAGCAGCAGTCAGGTTCAATCTATTAGTCAGCGAGGCGCACAAACACGCCATTAATAATGGAACCAATTAATCATTGAAAACAGCAGGAAGGTAACCTATGGACCGCTATGGAGAATATGCAGAGTGTGTGTGTGTGTGTGTGTGTGTTTGTGTGTGTGTGTGTTTGTGTGTGTGTGTGTTTGTGTGTGTGTGTGTGTGTGTTTGTGTGTGTGTGTGTGTGTGTGTGTGTGTGTGTGTGTGTGTGTGTGTGCTGCTGATGGAGGTAAACCTGGAGGACTTCATCGTTGTGGCGCCCCCTACAGGACGGGCCGCTGTGCTGCTCAGCTCTGCGTCGCCTCTCTTAAGTATTCGCCATTGTGCGCTACGTTGAAAGCCACTGCAAAGAAGTGCCAGCTG
Source organism: Taurulus bubalis (assembly GCF_910589615.1). Lineage (NCBI taxonomy): Eukaryota > Metazoa > Chordata > Actinopteri > Perciformes > Cottidae > Taurulus > Taurulus bubalis. The sequence continues at coordinate 2,315,463 of NC_136596.1, read as the reverse complement.
TGCCTCCATGTACCAGGATGCATTGCGCTCGAGAGGCGGTATTTCTACGGCCGATAGATAAATCACAAAAACGTCAATGAAAGCAATTACAATCCATGTTTCTCTTCCACACTGAAGAGATTGTGGGCGACACACTACGTTGTCGGATTCTACCTAACTAGCTTGCGTCTACTCTCGTTGCGGCTGGCTAGTTAGCCAGCTAGTTAACGTTATGGTAATTAGTTAGCTAACTAGCCAGCCGCAACACGAGTAGACGCAAGCTAGATAGCTAGCTGCTATACACAAACTGCTGGCCGTGGCTGATGTTACTTTTAGATGGAGCCGGACTTTACTGTTTTTTATTTTCCGTTTCCGTTGTTTCAACCAGTAGAGATTAGGACCCAAATCCCCCAACAGCACGACTAAATACAGGGATACATTATGTTTAGCTGAAGAAAGGGATGTTTAATTAAAGGGGGTTTAAGTCACGTTTTGAATGTGGGACTTTTACACGTTGTATTTTTCATAATATTGTATTAGTACTTTTCCGTAATACTTCTTCCACAACTTCCACTCATCAGTAAAAAAGTGAGTTTGCTTCTTTTATTAGCCCTTATTTATTATTTATTTATTTAATCAATCGATCGGAAAAAAAGTAATTTTCGATATTCCTGCTTTGTTTGAAGTGAAGTTGAGGTTAAACTTCTCCAAAGGCTGCGGAGTGGAACAGGAACACATAAATGAAACCATCAGGCCCCAGTTCTTTAAAGGTCAGCTGGTAACCAACCAGTTTGTCTATTTAGAACATTTAATTAATTTAGCTTTTATCAAATTAGCTCCGGTCTCTCGTACTTCTCTGATTATCCTCGGCCTCAGGCATGTTACGTACGACGCGGTGGGATTCACGGGGAACTTTTAGTAATTCATCTGGAATTATATCGATAATCAGAATTATTACATTTTTCTGCAAAAATGGCCAAAACAAACTGCCTGGCTTCTGCCTCCAGATTTGCTGTTTTTATAGTCGTATGAGACGGTAAGTTATAAATATATTTGTTTAAGTATTTTGAAGGCAGAACTGTGGGCTTTGAGATTCTGTAAAATGCATTAAAGTTACAAAAACAGAATAAACTACGATTGTTGCACCACTGCTCCCTAACTGAGATTCAGCTTTATTTATTTATTTGATTATATATGAAGTTCATTCTTACCAAGGTTTTCCCCAGAAAGTTATTTTTGTGAACTTATGTTTGCAATAACAGCAGAAGCTCTGGATAAGTCAGATTTATTGTTGCCAACTGATGGACGTTGTTGTCATGACGTCACTCGTTGGTTTGTGGACATTTCAGCCGTCGCCATCTTGTTTTATGCAACCAGTAAACAGGAAGTGACCATATATGGATGAGGGAGGAGCGACATAGAGACGTCTCTGGTATCGACCTGTCGATCACCTTGAAGCCCCGCCCTAAAGCATCCCCTGCTTTGACTCTAAATGACCATAATTTACTAAATGAACGTCATGCTGTATTGAAGAAGGTTTTAGTTTAAGCTCCAAAGCCAATTATATGTGAGAACTTCAGACAGAATGTTTGTTGCTGTCCATGTTGAGATCGTCTCTGGTGTCGATTCAATTTATATTCCTTTTTTTCAGCTCTAACAGCGGCTCCTTTATTTCCTCACCAGTCCATCAACACCACAGTTAGTGCCTTTTATTTTATCAGCATGAACATACTTTCATAAAACGTGTTAATCAGACTTAATGCCAGCGAATATACTTAATATCCCAGGGGTGCGGCTCAGGTCGTCCATCTCTGGGGAATAAATGCAGTCAATGGAAGAGACAAAATTAACCGCATTAAAAATACGACTCGGAACTAAAGCGACGTTTCCTCTCCGGCCGCCGGCTGCAGACTGAAATATTAATGCAACCTCTATATTCACGATACAGACTTTTGCTCCACTCACACTGTTACTCAGAGGATGAATAATAAAAATAAAAGAGGAAAATTACGGAAAATAGAACAGAAGTCAACGGAGGTAAAGAGGGAACAGTTTGAAATAAAACATCAAATTGTTCTTCAGACACGGAGAACAAAAACATTCATCATTCAATTAAAAATAGAAGAAGAGCGAGAAGGAAAAATAGAGTTCATTCCTTTACTCATTTACCTTTACAGCTCATCGGCCTCCGGGCCTGAAAAGTGAAGCCAATACTTCATGTGTTAAAGCTGCATTCTCTCTCCTGACCACCAGGGGGCGACTCCTCTGTTTGTATAGAAGTCTATGCTTCATGTGTTAAAGCTGCTTTCTCTCTCCTGACCACCAGGGGGCGACTCCTCTGGTTGTATAGAAGTCTATGCTTCATGTGTTAAAGCTGCATTATCTCTCTTGACCACCAGGGGGCGACTCCTCTGGTTGTATAGAAGTCTTAAAATGTTTTGTTGATTTCCAAAACACAAAGATTTTCCCTTTTACTTCTTTGGTTCAAAATAGTTGCAGATTAGTTTTCTGCCAATCAAGGGATTAATAAACTAAACTTCTGCAGTTCTCGTCGTAAACGAACATTGAGATTTTCTCTACAAGCGGCATCACTTGATTCATAAAATAATAAATAATAATAAATTCATAATCAATCTGAGTGTAAAGGTGCGTGACGTATCACGAGGCAAACGCCTCATCACAAGTTGAGGCCGATGTGCTGCATGTGAGCGGTTTGGAAACAGCTTGAGGTTAAAGGATATTGAATTAATATTTTTACTACTCAAAACAAATCAGAAAATATCTCATGGAAACAGATAATTTTTAGGCATTTTTGCTTCAAACTCTCACGCAACATTTCTTTTCTGCTCTGATTTTAATATATAAACACAAAACAAGTTGCTTTCAGACCAAAGTGTGTTTTAAAGTCAGAGTTTGCTCTCGACACTGAATCAGTTTGATGTTTTCTCACTTTAAGAAAAGGCCTCAAATTAAACCCGGTCGGCAGAAGAAAAGGAATTGTCATTATTAATTGGTGCAAACAACGAATACGTTGAATATCGACGTTTCTGAAAAAAATGTAATATCAGCCTGATATCGTACTTGCAGAAATGCTTTAAACATAAATAAGTATTTCATCATCTTCATGAGTCTTTGCAGCCTGAAGAGCTCTGATTGGCTGAGAGACTGCACCTCACGTGACCTGAGACAAAGCAGCTGGTGTTTCTGCTGCTGCAGCTGATCTCAGGTCAGACGGAGAGCTCTGCTGCCACCTAGTGGTTTCATTTAACTGCTGAAGTGAGGAAGAGGAGACTTTCTTTATTTACTCTCTTACCTTTCTAATTTCCCTGCTTTCTTTTTATTTCCTTTTATTTATTTTTCCTTCCTTTTATTTTTCTTTCCTTTTTTCTTTTTCTTTCTTTTAATTTCCTTTAATTTCCTTTAATTTATTTTTTCTTACCTTGTATTTTCATTTATTTGTCTTTCATTTTCTTTCCTCCCTCCTGCTGTTCTTACGTATACATATATTTATATAAAATATGTATATTTAAATATATATATATAATAATTAGACCGTGTAGCGAGTGACACAGGTTGTCGATTATCTATATTTGACTGTTTTTCTTCATTTGGCTTCTATATTAGAATAATAGTAATCTACCGCATCAAGACTCCAGTTTCTATTTCTCGTCATTTCTTTCTTCCTCTCATCGATAGTTTATTTAATTCTTCCTCCTTTGCTTCCTTCTGTTTTTCCCTCTTTTCTTTTTCATCCCTCTTTTTCTGCGTTTCCTGCTCATCTGAATGCACTTTTCTTTTGTATCTTTCTTCCTCACATATTCCCTCGTTCTCTTTGTTCGACCTCACCGACAGTGAAAACATGGCGGGCCGAGAGAAGGGGAAGGAGGAGAGGAGGTAGGATGTAGGAAAGGAAACGAGCAGTTAGAGGAGGGAGGAAAGGAGGGAAAGGCAAAGCGACTTTGAGGATGAAGAGAAGAGAGAACTGTTGCAGCCGTTTATCAGGTTCATCAGGTCATAATAGTTGTTGCACCTGCACAAGGTGTCCCTGAACGCACCGTTTGTTAAGCTTCCAACTGTTAATTAAGTGTTACGTTAATACATGTTAATATGTGTTAATAAACCCATTCAGTGTTAATTAACTGTTAATACGTGTTACATTAATAAATGTTAATACGTGTTAATAAGTGTTTAATATGTGTTCATATTTGACAATGTGTTAATTAAATCTTAATTAAGTGTTAATAAGTGGTAATACTAACAAAGTTAGCAGTTTACAGTCTAAAATAGAATAAATATACTTTATGTAACTTTCGTTCTCTTTCAGTTTTATCATCTTAAGTATTTTAGATCAAAGGTTTCCAGGATCTCTAAGTTAATACAAGTGCTGTAAAGAAAACAACATTAAGTCGTAGAAGAAGAGTTTATTTAATGGACGTAAATAAATATTGCAGTCATAATCCAACAGGCAGAAACATTATTTTATTATTCCCCAACAGCCTGGTCGATAAATAAGAACGTGTTTTTCCAACCGGCTTCACACGTCAAACTGAACCTGTGCAGCCGGAGAACGTGGAGGTTCTTGTTTAGCGCGTTGACGATGTGAACGCTGACCTGGAACCAGATCTAAACCTGATTAGCGTCACGTTGCACCGAAATTTACAACCAGCTTAGAATTAAGAACGGAAAAATGTAAACATCTCGTTTAGTTTTTATTTTAACTGTGTGTTGAATTTGTTTTCTTTTGCACCAAAACTTTAAACTGTAATCCAGTTCTAACTTTACATTTACACTCCAGGAGGTTTCACTTCTCAAGTGGAAGTTTTAAAAATTGTTCTTTGAAGAACGTTAAGTGAGTTTTTAAACATCTACAGCTTTATTTGTTCTCTTTAGTTTTACGAAGTTAAGAAAAAACAACGTTGTTGCCTCACACGTAGAACGATTGATACAACTTATCGATTAAAAACTGGCACCCGATCGGTTCTCTTTATTAAATTTATTAAATAAATAACTTGTGCAATCCCTTAATTTTAAATCTGGATTTACTCATTTTAATCTTGTTTTTGAATGAGCTTCCGTACTTCGGAGGGTCGGACCGTAAACACATCAAATGTTAAAAAGCCATATCTTTAATTTTCAGAAGAATGAAATGTTTATTTCTTTATTACATTCATAACATTACATCAGGTTTCATCGGTCACGTGATCACGTGGTCCCCGGTCACGTGATCACGTGGTCCCCGGTCATGTGATCACGTGGTCCCATGACGTTGGGTTGAAGGTTCCTGAGCTGGAATATTGCTTGAGACTCTTTTAGAATATGAACCAACGTTTCCGTTGAGAACAAACTGTGAAGAGTTTCTTTGTTCTGTGGCTTAAACGTCAGGCTGTGCTTTTCAAAATAAAACACCTACAACTACAGGATGCAACTCATCTCTCTGGGTCGAGGCTGCAGACATGTCACGTGATCTCGTTCATAAACCGTCCTCTATAATATTATAATATTTACCGTATTGCAACCATTGAAACCAGCGGTTTCCAACTTTTTTGCGTGCGTCTTAAATAGAAAAATAAGCATAAATGAGAAGTAGAAATACGTTTTCCTTCTTTCCTCCGGTGGTAAACATCGTGTGACCCGTGAGATGTGTCCTGCGACCCCGTGGTGGGGCCGCTGCCACGGCTTGGGAACCATCGACGTAAACAAAACACAGCAGACTTGAGAACTGAGGACAAACTTTCAAAGCTTTTGAAAATGGGGCAAATTGATTTTATATGGGGATTATATACCATAATATTAACGTACCAATACGGCGTTAAGTTGTAAAATGTATTTAACTCGTAGTATTTATAGATATGAGAGCTTTAAACTTCAGTATTTACATCCGGAGATATATTATAAATATCGTTCTTTCCCCGCTGTTGGGTTTTACATATTTCTACATGTTTATATATATGTATATATATATATATATATATATATATATGTATATATATATATATATATATATATATATATATATATATATATATATATATATATATATATATAATTAAAACTCACATCCATCCATCTGTACAGATAGTAAATACAGTATTTACAGACAGTCGGTCACGTCGTTGTGCTGATGGTCTGATGGTTTGATGGTTTGATGGTTTGATCCCCGAAGGCAGAAGAAGTATTGCTTTGAGTTTTTATTGACGGGTCCAACAAAGTCTCTTTGTCACGAAAGATCAGCCGGCTCAGGTCTCGACCCGCCGGCTCAGGTCTCGACCCGCCGGCTCGGGTCTTGGGCCGCCGGCTCAGGTCTCGGGCCGCCGGCTCTGGTCAGAAGAGGTCCTGGGGTCCCAGGTGGAAGATGATGGGCGTGCCGATGGGCGGCGGCTGGTAGTAGGCGCTGTCGATGTAAAGGCCGCCTGCGGACACACGAGGGGTCAGAGGTCAGCAGGAATCACCTGCAGCACTTTGTTTGGCTTTGTGATGGATGGACATGTTTTTAAAGCGCTGACGGGGTCAAAGGTCGGCAGCAAAGTAAACACAGATCACATACTTGCTCGTAGCTGCTCTCAGGAGGCCTACAGTAGCTCCCAGGGTTCTTAGCGGTCTTTGCCCTCTATACGGCGCTACAGGGTTGTGTCTCTCGAGCACAGGGGAATTCTGGGGGTTTGGTCCGGATTAGAAATTGAAACAAAACTGTTGATATTGTGAAACAATAGATTTCATTTTAGGGCTAAATCTGGTTTGTTAAAACGTTGCTCTCATTATTTATTCCCATCTCTTCACATTTGTGTTTTTTTAAGATAATAACGGCCGGTTTGAGACCGATTTCCCCTTCGCTATAAGTCCCGCCCCGCGAACGCAGACCGGCCAATCGTAGCGTAGCATCGTCTGCGCTCCACAGACTCGCCCGTGGTTTCAGACGTTCTCCTTCTTCAGGCCGCTTCAGAGGATTTAGAGGTTGAGGTTGAGACTCGTGACCCTAAAACGACCCCAAAACTTTATTTAAATACTAACAGGAAAAGCACCTGAGATGTGATGTCTAAAAACTGTTTACAGGATGCTTTTGTTTTCTAAATGCCTTTTGCGAACCCGTTTTCTCTTCATCTCGTGTTTCTCGATTTATTTCTAGTGGCGCTGTTATTATTATTAATATTGACAGAACTAACGGCCAAAGCATTGAAAACAAGTTGTAATATTACAGCATGAGGATGTATGGTACAGAGTATCAGGAGATAATTTATGTTTATATTAAGAAACATATAATATATAAGATATATATAAGAAACAACAGGTTGAGTAAAATACTATGTTTTTTATGTATATACACACAGTGATGCAGGCTAAATAATAGCAAATCATATCTGGATGGAACCACAAGTTACTCAGCTGTTGACAAAAAAATTATAATTTATTCAAACAGATTAACCTTCAAACTGGTGAAAATATAATCTCTCCTAAAGAGAACGTGTTTCAGCTCAGATGCTCAGCGACAGGAACAGGAAGTGTAAACATCCAGGAATAGGAAGTGTAAACATCCAGGAACAGGAACAGGAAGTGTAAACATCCAGGAATAGGAAGTGTAAACATCCAGGAATAGGAAGTGTAAACATCCAGGAACAGGAAGTGTAAACATCCAGGAATAGGAAGTGTAAACATCCAGCGACAGGAAGTGTAAACATCCAGGAACAGGAAGTGTAAACATCCAGGAACAGGAAGTGTAAACATCCAGGAACAGGAAGTGTAAACATCCAGCGACAGGAAGTGTAAACATCCAGCGACAGGAAGTGTAAACATCCAGGAACAGGAAGTGTAAACATCCAGGAACAGGAAGTGTAAACATCCAGGAACAGGAAGTGTAAACATCCAGCGACAGGAACAGGAAGTGTAAACATCCAGCGACAGGAAGTGGTTCGTCAGTGCAACCGATTATTGTAAACCCTTCGTTTTATCTTCACAAAAACTTAAAATATAATAAAAAAACAGATAAATTGAAACACGAAACAGGCTTCACTTCCCTGAGGGACCGTTAGAGGAACAATAACCACAAAGCTTTACAGTTAGAGTCGACAGAGGAAGTTTCCTTTCAGAGGAAGTTTGGCTCAATACTTTGTGGTTGGTATTAAGGATTTGTATAATATTTAGTCTCTATGGATCAAGAATCAGCTGCTAACTAAATACATATAATAAATGTACTTTCTGACCTTGAATAGCGGTTCCTTTCCTCGCTGTGTGAAGGTGAGGACAGATCTTACTCCTCTAGTTCCTACGTTAGATATTTAGTAGTGAATGTTCATTCAGGTCCTTCAGTGTGGAACCTTGCCTTTTAGATAAAGTAAAAGGAAGGGGGTGGGTGACTTCCTGTGAAGGGATGAGGGGGTGTGAAGGTCCTAATAGGGGTAGAAGTGGGTGACTTCCTGTGAAGGTCCTAATAGTAGTAGAAGTGGGTGGCTTCCTGTGAAGGTCCTAATAGCAGTAGAAGTGGGTGACTTCCTGTGAAGGTCCTAATAGGAGTAGAAGTGGGTGACTTCCTGTGAAGGTCCTAATAGGGGTAGAAGTGGGTGACTTCCTGTGAAGGTCCTAATAGTAGTAGAAGTGGGTGGCTTCCTGTGAGGGTCCTAATAGCAGTAGAAGTGGGTGACGTCCTGTAAAAGGTCCTAATAGGAGTAGAAGTGGGTGACTTCCTGTGAAGGTCCTAATAGTAGTAGAAGTGGGTGGCTTCCTGTGAAGGTCCTAATAGCAGTAGAAGTGGGTGACTTCCTGTGAAGGTCCTAATAGGAGTAGAAGTGGGTGACTTCCTGTGAAGGTCCTAATAGGGGTAGAAGTGGGTGACTTCCTGTGAGGGTCCTAATAGGGGTAGAAGTGGGTGACTTCCTGTGAGGGTCCTAATAGGGGTAGAAGTGGGTGACTTCCTGTGAGGGTCCTAATAGCAGTAGAAGTGGGTGACTTCCTGTGAAGGTCCTAATAGGAGTAGAAGTGGGTGACTTCCTGTGAAGGTCCTAATAGGGGTAGAAGTGGGTGACTTCCTGTGAGGGTCCTAATAGGGGTAGAAGTGGGTGACTTCCTGTGAAGGTCCTAATAGGGGTAGAAGTGGGTGACTTCCTGTGAAGGTCCTAATAGTAGTAGAAGTGGGTGGCTTCCTGTGAGGGTCCTAATAGCAGTAGAAGTGGGTGACGTCCTGTAAAAGGTCCTAATAGGAGTAGAAGTGGGTGGCTTCCTGTGAAGGTCCTCATAGGAGTAGAAGTGGGTGACTTCCTGTGAAGGTCCTAATAGGAGTAGAAGTGGGTGACTTCCTGTGAAGGTCCTAATAGGGGTAGAAGTGGGTGACTTCCTGTGAAGGTCCTAATAGTAGTAGAAGTGGGTGGCTTCCTGTGAGGGTCCTAATAGCAGTAGAAGTGGGTGACGTCCTGTAAAAGGTCCTAATAGGAGTAGAAGTGGGTGACTTCCTGTGAAGGTCCTAATAGTAGTAGAAGTGGGTGGCTTCCTGTGAAGGTCCTAATAGCAGTAGAAGTGGGTGACTTCCTGTGAAGGTCCTAATAGGAGTAGAAGTGGGTGACTTCCTGTGAAGGTCCTAATAGGGGTAGAAGTGGGTGACTTCCTGTGAGGGTCCTAATAGGGGTAGAAGTGGGTGACTTCCTGTGAGGGTCCTAATAGGGGTAGAAGTGGGTGACTTCCTGTGAGGGTCCTAATAGCAGTAGAAGTGGGTGACTTCCTGTGAAGGTCCTAATAGGAGTAGAAGTGGGTGACTTCCTGTGAAGGTCCTAATAGGGGTAGAAGTGGGTGACTTCCTGTGAAGGTCCTAATAGTAGTAGAAGTGGGTGGCTTCCTGTGAGGGTCCTAATAGCAGTAGAAGTGGGTGACGTCCTGTAAAAGGTCCTAATAGGAGTAGAAGTGGGTGGCTTCCTGTGAAGGTCCTCATAGGAGTAGAAGTGGGTGGCTTCCTGTGAGGGTCCTAATAGGAGTAGAAGTGGGTGACTTCCTGTGAAGGTCCTAATAGGAGTAGAAGTGGGTGACTTCCTGTGAAGGTCCTAATAGGAGTAGAAGTGGGTGACTTCCTGTGAAGGTCCTAATAGGAGTAGAAGTGGGTGACTTCCTGTGAAGGTCCTAATAAGGGTAGAAGTGGGTGACTTCCTGTGAAGGGGTGTGAGGGTAGAAGTGGGTGACTTCCTGTGAAGGTCCTAATAGGGGTAGAAGTGGGTGACTTCCTGTGAAGGGGTGTGAGGGTAGAAGTGGGTGACTTCCTGTGAGGGTCCTAATAGCAGTAGAAGTGGGTGACTTCCTGTGAAGGGGTGTGAGGGTAGAAGTGGGTGACTTCCTGTGAGGGTCCTAATAGGGGTAGAAGTGGGTGGCTTCCTGTGAAGGGGTGTGAGGGTAGAAGTGGGTGACGGGGTATGTTGTAGGGACTCGGATGACTGGGACGACTACAGAGGGCATTCTGGAAGGAAAACCTAAGGAAGAATAACAAAAAAGAAAGAAAATAATAATAAAAATAACTCAAATGTAGCGATGGACAAATCAAACGGATGGATTATTGATCAGTGACGGAATTTACCGTAGGGAGGGAGGGCTGCTGCAGGGCTGTAACCGTAAGGAGCACCGAAACCTGGGAGAAGAAAGAGAGGAAGTAGGATACAGTGTAATTACTGCTAGCAGCAGTTAGCTTAGCATAAAGCCTAGTTAGCTAGTCTGCCTCTGTCCAACAACTAAATCCATTGAACAGCGCTTCTAAAGTTCACTGCAGAAATATTGTGGATCTTAAGTATCTTTGTATTTGTGCTAAGCTAACAGGCTGCTAGCTTTGTAATACATGGTATTAATTCTATTAATTAATCTATGTAGAGTCTTCTGATTATTCTTCAGATTAAACACATTTTTACCAAAGTGTGTCACACACATCACTCGTTATGTGTTAAGTAATGTGTTTTTTAAAGGAATAAGGTTATATATTTCCAGTAATGCACTTGCTTCTCTCCCCTCGGCGCTTATAGATCATGTAAACCCAACGACCTTGACTGACCTTGGGGGAGGTATCCGTGTGTGGGCGGGGTGCTGATGTAGGGCGCTCTGGGGATGACGGGGAGCCGTGGAGGTCTTGAGGCGAGGGCCGGAAGGGTCAGCGCCGAGGCCGGCGGCCGCTTTGGCTGCACAGACGCACACAAACACACACAAACGCACAAAAGCAGACACGCACAGAGACACATGAGCCGGTGGCGAGGTTGCGTTTCACTGAGCGTGGACCCAAGCAGCGCCGCAGGTACTCACGGGAGGGTTCGGCCTTTTCTTCTTGCTGCTCGCGGGTTTGGAGCCGGAGAACAAGCCGCTCAGGGCCGACAGCGCCGCGCTGGCTTTGGCCACTTTCTTATTGGGACCCGTTCCCCGGAAAAGCTGCTTGTCCACCTCCACCTGTCACATGACACAGAGGGGAGGAGTCTGAGGGACGAGAGGACTGTCACATGACACCTGTCACATGACACAGAGGGGAGGAGTCTGAGGGAGGAGAGGACTGTCACATGACACCTGTCACATGACACCTGTCACATGACGCAGAGGGGAGGAGTCTGAGGGAGGAGATGACTGTCACATGACACCTGTCACATGACACAGAGGGGAGGAGTCTGAGGGAGGAGAGGACTGTCACATGACACCTGTCACATGACACCTGTCACATGACGCAGAGGGGAGGAGTCTGAGGGAGGAGAGGACTGTCACATGACACCTGTCACATGACACCTGTCACATGACGCAGAGGGGAGGAGTCTGAGGGAGGAGAGGACTGTCACATGACACCTGTCACATGACAGAGGGGAGGAGTCTGAGGGACGAGAGGACTGTCACATGACACATGTCACATGACACAGATGAGGAGTCTGAGGGACGAGAAGACTGTCACATGACACAGAGGGGAGGAATCTGAGGGACGAGAGGACTGTCACATGACACAAGACACCTGTCACATGACACAGATGAGAAGAGTCTGAGGGACGAGAGGACTGTCACATGACACATGACATCTGTCACATGCCATCTGTCACATGACACAGAGGGGAGGAGTCTGAGGGAGGAGATGACTGTCACATGACACAGAGGGGAGGAGTCTGAGGGAGGAGAGGACTGTCACATGACACATGACACAGAGGGGAGGAGTCTGAGGGAGAAGAGGACTGTCACATGACACAGAGGGGAGGAGTCTGAGGGAGGGGAGGACTGTCACATGACACATGACATCTGTCACATGACACCTGTCACATGACACAGAGGGGAGGAGTCTGAGGGAGGTTGTTGTGTGTTCGTACCTGAATGATGAAGCGTTTGTCGTAGCTGCTGCCGCTCTCTGAGATCAGCTCGTACTTCAGGCCGCGCCGCTTTTCGTTCAGCTCCATCACCGGGTTCTTACCGCCGGGGGTCAGGATCGGACCCGGAGCTCTGAACTGAGGACGGACAGGGTCAGGCCTCACATCTGTTTTATATATAACCTGTGTGTGTGTCTGTGTGTGTGAGTGTGTGTGTGTGTGTGTGTGTGCTCCCCACCTCTTGTGCGTCTGTGGAGGAGGTGATGGAGCTGGAGCTCGTGGACATGCGGTCGTTCTTGCCCTCGCCGTCGGACTTCTCGTCGGCGCTCAGCGAGTCCAGGTCGCCATCGCCTGAGGGCACAAAGCCCAGAGCCTGCAACGCCTGAGGAGGAAGAGGAGGAAGAGGAGGAGGGGAAGGAAGAGATGGAAGATGAGGAAGAGTAGGAAGAGGAGAAGGAGGAGGAAGATGAGAAGGGGGAAGAGGAGGAAGAGATGGAAGAGGAGGAAAAGTAGGAAGAGGAGAAGGAAGAGGGGGAAGAGTAGGAAGACAAGGAGGAGGAAGATGAGAAGGGGGAAGAGGAGGAAGAGGAGGACGAAGATGAAGAGGAGGAGGAAGATGAGGAAGAGCATGAGGAGGAAGATGAAGAGGAGGAGAGGGAGGATGAGGATGAAGAGGAGGAGGAAGATGAGGAAGATTAAAAGGAAGAGGGGGAAGAGTAGGAAGAGGAGGAGGAAGATGAGGAGGATTAGGAGGAGGAAGAGGAGGGGGAAGAGTAGGACGAGGTAGAGGAAGGGGAGGAAGAGGAGCAGGAAGATGAAGAGGAGGAGGAGGAAGAGAAGGAGGAGGAAGATGAGGAGGAAGAAGAGGAAGAGGAGGAGGAGAAAGAGAAGGTGGAAGAAGAGGAAAACTTGTCATCAACTTAAAAAGAGTTGCTTTGACTCTTTGTTTTATATATATATATTTTTTAATATTTATATATATATTTTTAAACATCTATATATATATATTTTTAAATATTGATATATATATTTTTCTATTTATATATATATATATATATATATTTTTTTTTTTTAAATATTTATATATCTACATTTTTTTTAAATATTTATATATATTTTTTTCTTTTCTTTTCCCAAATAAATATAAATACATATATATGCTATACTATGGGATGCTTCTCTGTGCGTCGTCCAGGCTGAGTACCTTGAGGGCCACCTGCAGCTTGGCGGTCCTCTTGGAGGTCCCGGTGGCCCGGTAGCTGGTCCCCTGGATCTCCACACACATGGTGAAGACCGGCGCGTGGACCGGGCCGGTCTGGGAAAGCAGGCGGTACCGGAGGCCCGGGTGCACCTGGTTCACCCGCATCAGGGCGTTCATGGGGTGGTTCGGGTCGGTCATCCTCCAGTCCAGCACTTAGGGCAGAACAGGAACAAGTGAGGCTCACACACACACACACACACACACACACACACACACACACACACACACACACACACACACACACACACACACACACACATTGTCTTTGTCAAAGTCCTCTCATCTGCTGTTAGAGACAAACGCCTCCAGCTGATGTGAGTTTGATCAATACTGGTTTATAATATATAATCCTGATATTATATTATTTAAAAGACCAGGTGCACATGAAGCTCCTGCCTCCAGTGATCAGGATTCTGGTCCTTAGACCACCAGAGCGAGCTCCGGTTCTGCGGTTCTTCAAAGTCACCTTTCATCCTCTTGATGAGGTCTCTGTCGTCCGACCCGACGTCGTCCCGGAGCCTCTTGTGACCGCCTGCAGAGCCACAACACACCAGTATCACCAGTATGACACACCAGTATCACCAGTATGACACACCAGTATGACAGACATCACGGCTAATCGTATAATACACAGACACTTTATAACTTAAGTATTGTAAGTACAATAAAAAAAACACACACACACACACACACACACACACACACACACACACACACACACACACACACACACCTTCTAACCGCCCCGATGAGGGTTTGCTGGCGGGGAGAGGATCAATATTCAAAACCTTGTGAAGCTGTCCAAAGGCCTGGAGGCGTAACGCATGCTGAAAGACACACACACACACACACACACACACACACACACACACACACACACACACACACGTAAAGCAACAGAAGTCAGTATCATTTATTCTCCGATTGATGGAGTTCAATCATCGAGGTAAAGTCTTGTGATCGTGTAAACAAACGATTCATGAATTATAGACAAAGGAAAGAGGAAAGAGAGAGAGAGAGAGGGAGAGAGAGAGGGAGAGAGACACACACACACATCTTCACACATCTCACTTTAAAGCTGCTGTGTGGAGGTCAGGGAGCTACTGTCACAAAGTGGACGATAAGCTTGAGTTTGCGGTTTTTGACGTCACCATCTTGTTTTCTTGCAACCAGTAAACAGGAAGTGACCGCCTTTAGACTGAAGAGTCAATCACCTTTAGCCCCGCCCCTAAAGCATCCCCTGCTTCATGGTCTGCTAAATGAACATCTCTCTCTCCTGACCACCAGGGGGCGACTCCTCTGGTTGTTTAGAAGTCTATGCTTCATGTGTTAAAGCTGCATTCTCTCTCCTGACCACCAGGGGGCGACTCCTCTGGTTGTTTAGAAGTCTATGCTTCATGTGTTAAAGCTGCATTCTCTCTCCTGACCACCAGGGGGCGACTCCTCTGGTTGTTTAGAAGTCTATGCTTCATGTGTTAAAGCTGCATTCTCTCTACTGACCACCAGGGGGCGACTCCTCTGGTTGTATAGAAGTATATGCTTCCTGTGTTAAAGCTGCATTCTCTCTCCTGACCATCAGGGGCGACTCCTCTGTTGTATAGAAGTCTCTACATCACTCCTCCTCAATCCAAATATAGTCACTTCCTGTTCACTGGTTGCAAAAAAACAAGATGGCGACGGGCAAAATGCCCTAACGTCCACAAACTAACAAGATGACGTCACGACTCCTACTAAGACACGAGGAGAGGAGGCGAGGAAAGGAACCGAGGATGTGCAAACAAAAGCCCCCCTGAGGGCAGCAGAGGGGGCTGATGGGTAAAGAGGCCCGACCTGTGCGCTGTCCGTGATGTCGTCGGCCTGCTGGGCGCCGAGGCCGGACAGGACGTCGAGGGGTTCCCTCTCACAGGGGTCGTGAACTCCTGGACCTCCTGGACAACAACAACAAATAAACAAGTGAGTAAATGTAGTATTTAAACTAACAATGAGAACACAAAGCATACAGTAAACCTTAAATGACACAAATGAATGAGACAATAGTTTGATTAAAAGAATAAACATTTATATAGATGCCTGCATATGTATGCTTGTTTATATTTTGAGCATCTTTCTTTTAAAAGCATATTCATTATTTCAAACTCAGCGTAAATGAACGACATGAACACATGAATAAAACACATTTACATGACTTTTACTAAACTTTTGGGGTTTTCATTTTTTTCAAGGACTTTTCCAGGACTGGAAATAACTAAATTCCAGGTTCTCCATGACCGTGTGAACAGTGTTGAGGGTAACGAGTTACAAAGTAACGGATTACAGTAACGATATTACTATTATAGGTAACAAAGTAAAGTAACGCATTACACTCAAAATATTGGTAACTACACTACTTTACTAGACCTCAGGAACGCGCTTTCCTGCGTTACCCAAGACATTTTTACCAGTCCGAAAAGTTCTCTTTTAGTGGCGCGCGAGTCACACGACCCTTCCTGCATGAACAATAGCAACAAGCTGCTAGCTAGCGCTGCTGCTAGCTAGCGCTGCTGCTGCAACCGGCCGCTGCTGCTGCTACTGCCGCGACCCCTCTGCCCAAGTCGGGTGTCGAGCCTGGTCCCGCTACCTTCGGTGGTTTTCGGGGAGCTAGCGGAAGTTAACGGAGAGCTAGCGGAAGTTAGCGGGGAAGTGACGGAGCGCTAGCAGGAGCCCCAGCCGGCTACAGCGGGGAGCTAACGGGGACTCTGACCGAAGGTAGTAGCGGCTCGTAACCCGACGTTTACGGTAGATTGTTCATGCAGGAAGTGTCGTGTGACTCCCGCGATTATTATTATTGGAAATTATATTAATTACTAATAATAAATTATTATTGAAAATTGAAAATAAAGTGATGAAAGGGCCATGATGTTTGTCCATGTATCTTTGCAGTTAATTTGGACATTTGCTTAAAAAAATGGAAAGTAAAGTAACTAGTAGTGAAGTTACTTTTCAAATGCTGTAACTAGTAAAGTAATCTAGTTACAATTTTCAGAAGTAACCAGTAACTTGTAACTAGTTACTTTTTCTGAGTAACTACCCCAACACTGCGTGTGAACCCCTCCACCTCTCCACACTCACCTGGCAGCAGGACCCCCGAGGCGATGCACTCCATGACGCGCCTCAGGGCTTCGCCCGGACCCAGCGGGCGGTTACAGGTGGCCACGGCCTTTTCACAGATCAGCTCCAGAGGCTGCAGAGGACGGACAGAGAGGGACCTGAACCTATTCTGGTCCCGTGGACGACAAGCTGACGACACACACACTGGACACACACACTGGACACACAACCCCTACCCGTCCTTTGAGCGGCTGCCAGCCGGCCACTCGGTTGCAGACGTCCCTGAAGATCCTCAAGACGACGACGCAAGACTTGAGGTCCGTAACTCTGGCCTGAAGGGGGGAGAGAGAGAGAGAGAGAGAGAGAGAGAGAGAGAGAGAGAGAGAGAGAGAGAGAGAGAGAGAGAGAGAGAGATGTTTTAATGGAAGTGCATTTTTGGTCTTTTTTTTCAAATTTCCAGCATCTCCGATGTCCATAAAAAGACGTGGATGGAAAGCAGAAGTTATTCTAGCAGTTTACAGTCCATAAGGTTATGAAAGTGCCTCAAAATAATACTAAATTATTGATAAATAATAACACTTATTGTGCCTACTCAGCTTTAGTCCAACGCTGACCAAAATATACAAAATCAAATATATAATAAAAGAACCACCACATCATAAATCATGAAGTAGACAAAAGAAGTGCTGGACAAATTAAAGTACAATGAAACACGCTGAATATTCTGGGATGTTAAATACTTTAAAGGAGAGGGAAAGATGGTGGATTTGGTTTAACACGTCCTTGTGTTTAGATCTGTGAAGCAACAGCTGCTTCCTGAGGGTTCTCATCACGTTCCACACAAATATAATACAATATAATACAATATAATACAATATAATACAATATAATACACAGGGACAGCTGTTCTCACCTGGAACCATTTGGAGTGTCGGAGCGCCGCCAGCGCCGCCCGGCACTTCTTCCTGTCCAGGACGTCTTCCTCCTCTTCCTCTTCCTCTTCCTTCTCCTCCTGCTGCTCCTCGTCCCGACGGTCCTCTGGAGAGACGGACAGGATGAAACAGTTTGACCACACACACACACACACAGACACACACACACACACACATACGTCCCTCTCTCTCCCTCTCTCTCCCTCCCTCCCTCTCCCTCTCTCTCCCTCCCTCCCTCTCCCTCTCTCTCTCTCTCTCCCTCCGTCTCCCTCTCTCTCTCTCTCCCTCCCTCTTCCTCTCTCTCTCTCTCCCTTTCTCTCTCTCCCTCCCTCTTCCTCTCTCTCTCTCTCCCTTTCTCTCTCTCCCTCCCTCTCCCTCTCTGTCTCTATCAGATCCACATCCCCTCTTCTCCTTTCCCCTCCCTCTCCCTCTCTCCCTCCCTCTCCTCCTCCTCTCTCTCAGGTGTCACGGCGTTGTCACACAGAGGTCAGATGAAGGTCATCCTCCCCAACAGGAAGTCAGTACCTTGCTCTGTGGCGCCGGGCTCCTCCCTCATGGTCAGAGAGGAGAGGGTGATCTTCAGCGTGAGCCGGGGCTCTTTGGTGCTGCAGACCAAGATGGCCGCCTCGGGGACGCAGGACCGCACCTCGTACTTGTCCTCCGTCATCGCCTGCAAATACATGAAGATGCAGAGTGGAACGCGGCCCAGAGGAAAAACACGGACGACCTTTCAACCCGACCCGCGGATAGAGGACGTCCTCTGTGAAGACACTTGATTCACCGTCATCGTCATCACGCAGACACCGCTACCCCAGAACTCTAAGTGTCCTATTGAAGGTGGGCGTGTCTTAGTGTAGGTAGGCGTGTCCTATTGAAGGTAGGCGTGTCCTATTGAAGGTAGGCATGTCTTATTGAAGGTAGGCGTGTCCAATTTAATGTGGGCGTGTCTTAGTGTAGGTTGGCGTTTCTTATTGAAGGTAGGCGTGTCTTATTGAAGGTAGGCGTTTCTTATTGAAGGTAGGCGTGTCTTATTGAAGGTAGGCGTGTCCTATTTAAGGTGGGCGTGTCTTAGTGTAGGTAGGTGTTTCTTATTGAAGGTAGGCGTTTCTTATTGAAGGTAGGCGTGTCCTATTTAAGGTGGGCATGTCTTAGTGTAGGTAGGCGTTTCTTATTGAAGGTAGGCGTGTCTTATTGTATGTAGGCGTGTCTTATCGAAGGTGGGCGTGTCCTATTGCATGTGGGTGTATCTTATTGTAGGTAGGCGTGTCTTATTGAAGGTAGGCATGCCTTATTGAAGGTAGGTGTGTCTTATTGCAGTTAGGCGTGTCTTATTGAAGGTAGGTGTGTCTTATTGCAGTTAGGCGTGTCTTATTGAAGGTAGGTGTGTCTTATTGCAGTTAGGCGTGTCTTATTGAAGGTAGGTGTGTCTTATTGCAGTTAGGCGTGTCTTATTGAAGGTAGGTGTGTCTTATTGCAGTTAGGCGTGTCTTATTGAAGGTAGGTGTGTCTTATTGCAGTTAGGCGTGTCTTATTGAAGGTAGGTGTCTCTTATTGAAGGTAGGCATGCCTTATTGAAGGTAGGTGTGTCTTATTGCAGTTAGGCGTGTCTTATTGAAGGTAGGTGTGTCTTATTGCAGTTAGGCGTGTCTTATTGAAGGTAGGTGTCTCTTATTGAAGGTAGTCATGTCCTATTGAAGGTGGGTGTGTCCTATTGAATGTGGGCATGTCCTATAGAAGGTGGGCGTGTCTTATCGACGGTAGGCGTGTTTTTCATTTTGAGAAGTTCTATAGGTTAAAATAAAGGAAGAGTACTTCAACCTTGTATTGTTGTATTTTAATATATTTTGATTTTTTATCAGGTACATTATATCGGGTGAAATATACCCGACGTTAGTGATAGTCTTACTATTTTTTACGTCAGTGTTCTAGGGTTAAGGCATGATGGGGAGTCCATGAGAATAAAGAATGAGATGTCCGAACCAAAGCTGCACTCAGAGGTCGAAGCGTGACGACAACCTTCTAAGCTTCAGACATCTCAAGGAGACGGCTAAAGATAAAACAAGACAAGGACACTTCCTTTGACATCGTTTCTCCTTCCGACTTAAAATCATCCTTTCATCCAGTTTGAGAACAGAAGTGATTTGTTTCTGCCTCGGTGACATCGTCGTTATTGTGGGGAATGTTCTGCTCACAAACTGCTTTGAGGAGGAGTTCATCTGTTCTTATTGTGATTGGGTGGGTTGAAGCATCAACAAAACAATGTGTGTGTGTGTGTGTGTGTGTGTGTGTGTGTACAGAGGGTTTTTTGTTGGAGATGTAATAGAAGGCAATAGAAGGTAATAATTACTGAAACGAATCCATCTCGCAGAAGATGTAATAATGAGGCAGCTCTTAATACGGAGCGAGGAGATTACGGCTTTAGACCGTAAAACAAACCAGCGGAGCTCAACGTGTCACTCTGACCTGAATGACTGTTTACAAGGATCATTATAATATATTATTAGTGTGTTAGTTGTTAGAAAACTAAATACTTGAAAATAATGTGAGTGTCAAAAAGCTCTAAAGGCACCAAATGCTTTGAATGTATTTCTACGGTATTTTTTACTTATTATATGTGTTTTTCCACCAATTTTGAACACAATTTTGAACACTATGTATGAAGCATATATATATATATATATATATATAGAGAGAGAGAGAGAGAGAGAGAGAGAGAGAGAGAGAGAGAGAGAGAGAGAGAGAGAGAACAGGATGTTTTCATGTCTCAAAGCTTCATTTTCCAACAGAAACTGAACGGAGCAAGATATAAAGAATGCTGCACCTTTGTGTGACTATATTTAAAGTATAAATACTTCTTAATGGATTCTATGTACTCCGTCTACCACGTGTAATATGTGTCCTGTTATTCTGGTCTCTTCAGAATTTCACCACTTAAGATCTGGTGCTTTCATCGCACACAAAGAGCTTCCTGGTGCTTCTCTGTGGAGACTTTCCACTGAACCTTGAGTCACAAAGACGCCGTTAGAGAGCCTGGAGGTCGCCGGCGCCGCGGAGCCGGAGGCGGGGCCGAGCGTACCTGGATCTGCAGCGGCAGGTTGGCGCTGACCGTGTGCAGCAGCAGCTTGGTGGGCTTCTCTCTGCACATCAGCACCAGCTCCAGCTCCTCGTCTCCTCTGATCAGCAGCCCTTTGGCTACCAGGCCCACGCGCGCCACGCCGCACAGCGCCGGCGTCCCGTCGGGCCTGAGGGCGGAGCAGAGGTCAGACAGCAGGGGTCAGACAGCAGGGGTCAGACAGCAGGGGTCAGACACATGTTGACCAGTGGGTTTTCATGACTTTAAATCAAATGTCTATTCCAAACATTTAGTGAAATCTGGGTGTAAACAGTAAAAAGTGAGTAAATGTAGTATTTAAACTAACAATGAGAACACAAAGCATACAGTAAACCTTAAATGACACAAATGAATGAGACAATAGTTTGATTAAAAGAATAAACATTTATATAGATGCCTGTATGTATGCCTGCTTATATTTTGAGTCTTTCTTTTAAAAGCATATTCATTATTTCAAACTCAGCGTAAATGAACGACATGAACACATGAATAAAACACATTTACATGACTTTTACTAAACTTTGGGGATTTTCTTTTTCTTTTCAATGACTTTTCCAGGCCTTGAAATAACCATTTTAAAATTCCATGACTTTTCCAGGTTTTCCATGACCGTAAAAACGCCTTTATTGACAGCCTCTCTGCTCAGTGGAGCTTCACTGACTTGTTGTCACACTTGTCGGTCTCAGGAGAATCCATCATGGCTCCCTAGTTGTGCCGAGGAGCTCAGATATTAATGTTTTTTTTTACAGAATCAGCGAGATGTTAAACGAGACGCGTAGAATAACATGTTTTTGATGAAATATCACAATTTTAGGTTTGGGTTATGCCATTTAGTTTTTTTTACACCTTCTGGCTCGGACGAAGGTAGTAATGGTGAATATTTAAAGAAAACATGCTCGTGGATCGGGCTGCACGGTGGTGCAGGAGGCCCGGGTTCAGATCCCGGTCTGGGCGGTCCCTCTGTGTGGAGTCTGCATGTTCAGCTCAGGTATTGGACTCTACATTGTCCGTAGGTGTGAATGGTTGAAATAAAAAGAGTAAAAAGCTTTATTACAGCAACCGAAGAAAAAAATACCTACTTTCATTGTTTCTTGTTCTTCCGCTCGTTCCCTTTCAGACTCTTTTTCTCTGGATTGTCAAGCTGATTCCCACAGCATTGCATTATGGGTCCTGCTGAATCCCCATACATCATATCTATAATACAGTGTGTTTCTGTTTCTTCTAACCTGTGTTTCTCCTCGGAGACGCTTCGTTAATCCAGAGCCTCTGTGTGGATGTTTAGGCAACGGGCCAAACGTGGAGAATTTATGACTGTTTGCTGAGCTTGTTTAATCATCCTCATCATCACACGATGAAGATTTACAGCGAGCTCCGTTTTATGAGGGGAATGTTCTGGCTCTGCGTCGAGGAAAAGGCCAAAGGTACAAAAACCAAACTGGAACCAGCGATAGATTCACTGAAAAGCAGGTTTCCTTGAAACAGATTTCCCAAACGACACCGTTTGTCAGCCAGAATCTGTAAAAGCTGTCATCATCGCCAGAGTTTCATCTTTTACGACGGTCCTTGAATGCACTTTTGTCAGAAACCCCCCGCCAAAATGAAGTTTTTAAATTGTGACTTTTAATCAGGCACATTTAATTCTTCGTGTCTGAAGTATGAAGACATGACGGATTCATCTGAGACCAACAGCCACGTGACAACAAATCAGAGAAACTTTGACTGAACTTCCGGCCCCTAGAGCCTCCATTTTTCCAACAATAACTACTTGTCGTCATGAAGGTTCTGCTTCCAGAGAGGAGCAGAACCTTTATACTGCAGAGAGTGAAATAGTGCTTCTGGGTTCAGAAGGGTTAATCAATAAGAACCCGTTGAGCGGGACGTACTTGGTCTCAGCGGCGTCTTCCTCCCCGGTCTTCCCCGAGGATCCGTGGAGGCCGTCCATCCAATCGGAGACCTTCTTGAGGGCTCCCTCCACGGTGGACACCAGCGTCTGGACGGCCTCCAGCTCCTCCGGCGCCGGGTAGATGCTGGCGTGCTTGGCCATGACATGGCGGTCGTCGTTCGCAAACGATCGGAACGACCTCTGGGGAGAGAGAGAGAGACGTTGGAGAGAAGCTGAGGAGGCCAAATGGACTTTAAGCCCCGTGACCTTTGAGGCGGTCGGCCCGCCTCATCAGCGTCATGAAGCAGCATGAATGTCATGGAGCCACTTAAAGAGCTGGAGAGTCTTCAATCCAACACCTGGAAACAAGCAGTTCTCTGTCATATCAGAGAAGAGAAGATAATCCTGTATTAGTCCCGCAGTGTAATAAGAGTTATACGTGTTATGTAGTGTTTCAGCTTGTTATGCAGCCTGACAGCAGCGGGAAGGAAGGACTTTCGGTACCTCTCCTTCAAACACGTTAGCAGGTATTCATATTTTATGTTCATATTTATTCACCAGCATGATTGAGAGGCTCTTTTCCTTGTAATGACAGACAAACAGTTTGGGGCCGAACGATGAGACTTCAGGAGAATAAAACCTCAGGAAGCATCATCCTGGTTCTGTAAAAGCGTCCAGAGAACTACTTCTCCTTCTTTTGTTCCCACACGTTGCTTCTCTAAAGGGCGGAGGACATTTTACAAACATCTTGTTTTCACCGTCCACAAAATGTTCGTCCAACGCAACGAAAAACAAAATAAAAGAACACGACTATCACTGAATGAGATTGAAAGAAAACAGCATGAAGACTAAAGGAAGCTTCTGGACTTGCCTGAAACGCCGGTCCTGAACAACCCCGTTGACTTTGAGTCACTTTATTTAACACTGCATAACAAATAAAGAGAAGGTGGTTGCTGCAGGAGGCCCAATGTGTCACAGTAAGAATAATGAGACAATAAGAAGGCAATGGAGTAAATTAACTCTTTCTTGACTGAAACAATGAGTTTCAATAAGTTTGCTACTGAATCACGAATCAGACCATGAACTGTCTCTGAGCCCAACATTATTAAACAGTTAATTATGTTCTCATTGAGCTATATATCTGCCAGCTACACACATGAATTAGTAAAGTGGATTTGAAACAGCCACCATCTGCTGAGGAGCAACATAAATACTTTACTGCGCTTTAAGATTCACCCGCTCTGGTTTTTGAAATTGGTTTATTTTTGTCGTTGAGGCGATGAAAGAAAAAAAAAAACAGTGTTTTTCATACGATAGCGTACAAAAAACCTACGTGTTATTTTTTTCGGCGTTTTCCTACGAGCGAGCAGAGCGACCCGGATAAGGTTTAGGGAAAGGTCGCGGCGACGGTTCAAATTGTTATGCAAGTTACGCAATACACGTATTTGTGATTTGACGCAGGTCTCCTGGGTGAAAGTCCAGGTCGCCACCCCTGGTGGTCAGTAGAGAGAAGTATTGTTTAAAGTGTTCACTTTTCATATAAACACAAATCTAATGTTTTCGTGTAAATCTCCCTCCACGTGCTTCATGTCTAAATGTCTACATTTCAAAGCACATCTCACAATATTCAGCTGTTTGTTTCTGAACTATTAGAAAACTGATTTGAAGGATTGTTGTCATCGTCGCTATCATCGTCGTTACCGTTGTTATCATTGTTATCATCGTCATCATCGTTACCTTCGTTATCATTGTTATCATCGTCATTTACTTTATCAGCGTTATCGTCGTTATCGCCTTCATCATCATTGTCGCTATCGGCGCTGTCTATCGCGCAATCGTCGCTATCGCCGCTATCGGCGCTATCGCCATCAACGCCGTGATCATCATTATCTCCACTATTTTCGTTATCACCGTTATCATCATCGTCGCTATTGTTGTTATCGCCATTATCATCCTCATCTTCATCCTCATCTTATCGTTGTCGTGCTGTTGAACTGCAGAGAAGCGGATCCAACATGTTGTTGACAGTGAACTCGCAGGAGAAAGCAGCCGACGAAATCCAGAGCAAAGCAGCTTTTCTTTGAACTTGAACACACACCGTTCTTTAATTCAACACCCGGTGCTGTGTGTGTGTGTGTGTGTGTGTGTGTGTGTGTGTGTGTGTGTGTGTGTGTGTGTCTATCTCCCCCTCGACTTCCTCGCTCAGACATTCTGGAGCAAAGCCCAGGCGCTTGTTTTTTGGGTTGCATCCCCGGCTGCGCGGTGACAGCGAACACCTGAAGCGACCTGAAGAAGAAGAAGAAGAAGAAGAAGAAGAAGAAGAAGAAGAAGAAGAAGAAGAAGAAGAAAACCCCCCCGAGCATCAAACGCGGCTTCCAGTCCAAGGTCAAACTGCTCCCTCTCAATCACCCCTTCCTCTTCCTCTTCCTCTTCCTCCCTCTCCCCTGACCCGCGGCGTGTAAGTACACCCTCATTACGGTGAGTTATTTATGATGCCGCTTTAATAATTCATGGCCATGAGCCTCAGGGGAGGGAGGGAGGGAGGGTCATTCATCACGACCTAGCTAATCTCTCGCGGACACAACAACGTAAACTCAGAACGTTAACGAGATCCAAGTGAAAGATTAACACCTTCACGGCCCCGACAGCGTTTCTGGATCCGGCTCGTTCCTTTTATTTGTTACCGACAAGACAGCGGCGATAACGACGGTCACCGCTTTAAGTAATTGCACTGCGGGGTTTGTCGGCGGGTGCCATTTACTTAAATCTGACTCACACATCTGAAGCAATTTCTTTTTTTTTCTCCCGGAAGGAATGTAGCTCCTGAAAGGCTGAACGTCAACAAATCTGAATTGAAGCAGAATGTTTCTTCAGATAAAAACATGGTGTAATTCTTTATAAATTATGACATCCCTCTTTTCTTCTCCAATTAATTTAGACTTTTGGACACGAGTCTGAAACAATCAGTCAGAAACCACTGGAATCAAATTCTATGAATAGTAGAATACTGATAACATTATTGGAGACTGGTCTTTAGGTTATAAACACAAGGAACAGAGATTTACCGTAAAATTCGGGTTACAAGCCGCTACTACCTTCGGTGGGTGTCCCCGCTGTAGCAAGCTAGCGCTGCTGCTAGCTCCCCGCTGCTGCTACTGCCCGCGTCCCCGCTGACCGAGTCGGGCGTCGAGCCGGGGCTGGACCCGCTACCGTCAATGGTTGTCGGGGAGCTGGCGGGGAACTAACGAGCGCTAGCGGGGAATTAGCGAGAGCTAGCGGGGAACTAGCCGGAGTTAGCGGGGAACTAGCGGGAGCTAGCGGGGAAGTAGTGAGAGCTAGAGGGGAACTAGCGAGAGCTAGCAGGGAACTAGCGGGAGCTAGCGGGGAACTAGTGAGAGCTAGCGGGGAACTATCGAGAGCTAGAGGGGAACTAGCGAGAGCTAGAGGGGAACTAGCGAGAGGTAGTGGAAGTTAGCGGGGAACTAGCAGCAGCGCTAGCTGGCTACAGCGGGGAACTAGCAGCAGCATTAGCTAGCTGGCTACAGCGGGGAGCTATCGGGGACACCCACCGAAGATAGTAGCGGCTTTTAACCCAACTTTCACATTAAATAAAACACCCGCTTGTTACCCTGTTGCCTGAAACAGTCCAATGAGCCTTGATTATTTGAAGCTGCCAGAGAACTCTTAATTAAATCAAACTACATTTAGGTCATTACCTTTTTGGGAACGGAAAAAAAGCCTCACAAGCCAAAATAAGAATAAAACCGTGTCGGTCGGCCCGGATACCGTCACCGGCATTACATTACATTTCATTTAGCTGACGCTTTTATCCAAAACAGTCGTGACTTTGAGGGTTTAGCTCGCAGTGACGGAGATACAAGCTGATTGTCCGATGCAGAGCGGCGTGGTTAGAAACACACAGCGTACGACAGACCGAGGCCGCTCACCATGTCCAGGCAGTGGGGGGTCTCGGAGACGACCAAGGTCTAGGAGAAGACCAGGGTCTAGGTGAGAACCAGGGTCTAGGAGAGAACCAGGGTCTAGGTGAGGACCAGGGTCTAGGAGAGAACCAGGGTCTAGGAGAGAACCAGGGTCTAGGAGAGAACCAGGGTCTAGGTGAGGACCAGGGTCTAGGAGAGAACCAGGGTCTAGGAGAGAACCGGGGTCCCGCCGCTCCACCTCTTCATGCAGTCAGACGTCTCTCGGTCCTCTCGCTCAGAGTCTCCCTGTCGGGAGGAAAGAAAACACAAAGAGAAAAACATCAACCGTCAGAAGATATGTTTGTATTTCACCCAAGAAGAACGACATTTTATAATAAGAACCCCCGCGCTGAAGAACAACCCCAGCACTGAACAACCCTCGCACTCAGGCCCGGCGCCAGGCACTGATTTGCGGGGGGGCCGTACGTTGCTTTGGGGGGGGGCACTTTTTTTTTTACAGCCTATGGTAGCATAGCAGTTCAACTTTTCACCTATAATCGAACTCCGGCACAAAAAGGTGACAGACGGTATTATTTAGAATCTCACAAGCTAATAAATAGGCCAGCTGAGCAGGTAGCCTACCCAATAGAATTAGACATGAACCGTAGGCCTATGGCAATCAATCAACACAGCAATCAAGCAACACATAAGTCCCACAATATATTGTATTGAAAGATCAGCAGATAGCAGATTCAGCCACAACAGGACATTTCAAAAAAATAGGCCTAAAAAGGTGTAAAATGATTAGGCTAACACATCCAGCAACAACATTAACAACAACAATAACGATAACAACACACTCAACAACAACACACTGTCCGGTGTTTGTCCGAAACAGAGCGGAGCGCAGCAACGACGAAAAGGGCCAACCAACAGCTAGCCTCCAACAGACATTAAGAAGACATTGCTTTGCATTACATGTTTGTTTGTTTTTCCAAGAAAGAACAAACTTATAGGCCTACAACCAATCATTTAGCCTCGTCCATAGGGCCAGCAGGCTGGATGAAACCAGATAACTCACCACTAGTGGAGCGGGAGACGACGGTTGGCCGCCAAGTGAAATCTGCGTAAGACAGTGTCCCTCCATTCACTCCTGAACTTCTTTGTTAAGTCCTTCTCCAAAGCATAATCAGGTTGGCCTTTCATTTGTGGAGCATCGACTGTCTGTGATCAAAATGATTTTGCTCCTTTTTTCAGGAGAAATGTAAAAATCTGGCAAGTATTTGTCATTATTATATGTTATAAAGGCTTAAAACACTGTGCAAAAGGTTAAGAAATGTATTTGAATTTGTATCATATTTCTCTAATAAACAATTAAAAATTAACATGACCAAAACCCCCACTCTAAAGAACCCTCGCTCTGTAGAACCCTCCCTCGCTCTAAAGAACCCTCGCTCTAAAGAACCCTCACTTTGTAGAACCCTCCCTCACTCTAAAGAACCCTCACTCACTCTGTAGAACCCTCACTCACTCTGTAGAACCCTCACTCACTCTGTAGAACCCTCACTCTGTAGAACCCTCACTCACTCTGTAGAACCCTCACTCTGTAGAACCCTCACTCACTCTGTAGAACCCTCACTCTAAAGAACCCTCACTCACTCTGTAGAACCCTCACTCTAAAGAACCCTCACTCACTCTGTAGAACCCTCACTCTGTAGAACCCTCACTCACTCTGTAGAACCCTCACTCTAAAGAACCCTCACTCTGTAGAACCCTCCCTCTGTAGAACCCTCACTCTGTAGAACCCTCACTCTAAAGAACCCTCACTCTGTAGAACCCTCACTCTAAAGAACCCTCACTCTGTAGAACCCTCACTCTAAAGAACCCTCACTCTGTAGAACCCTCCCTCTGTAGAACCCTCACTCTGTAGAACCCTCCCTCTGTAGAACCCTCACTCTGTAGAACCCTCCCTCACTCTGTAGAACCCTCCCTCTGTAGAACCCTCACTCTGTAGAACCCTCCCTCTGTAGAACCCTCACTCTGTAGAACCCTCACTCTGTAGAACCCTCCCTCACTCTGTAGAACCCTCACTCTGTAGAACCCTCACTCTGTAGAACCCTCCCTCACTCTGTAGAACCCTCACTCTGTAGAACCCTCACTCTGTAGAACCCTCCCTCACTCTGTAGAACCCTCACTCACTCTGTAGAACCCTCACTCTGTAGAACCCTCACTCACTCTGTAGAACCCTCACTCTGTAGAACCCTCACTCACTCTGTAGAACCCTCACTCTAAAGAACCCTCACTCACTCTGTAGAACCCTCACTCTGTAGAACCCTCACTCACTCTGTAGAACCCTCACTCTGTAGAACCCTCACTCACTCTGTAGAACCCTCACTCACTCTGTAGAACCCTCACTCTGTAGAACCCTCCCTCTGTAGAACCCTCACTCTGTAGAACCCTCACTCTGTAGAACCCTCACTCTAAAGAACCCTCACTCTGTAGAACCCTCACTCTAAAGAACCCTCCCTCTGTAGAACCCTCACTCTGTAGAACCCTCACTCTAAAGAACCCTCACTCTAAAGAACCCTCACTCTGTAGAACCCTCATTCTGTAGAACCCTCACTCTAAAGAACCCTCACTCTGTAGAACCCTCACTCTAAAGAACCCTCACTCTGTAGAACCCTCACTCTAAAGAACCCTCACTCTGTAGAACCCTCCCTCTGTAGAACCCTCACTCTAAAGAACCCTCACTCTAAAGAACCCTCACTCTGTAGAACCCTCCCTCTGTAGAACCCTCACTCTGTAGAACCCTCACTCTAAAGAACCCTCACTCTGTAGAACCCTCACTCTAAAGAACCCTCACTCTGTAGAACCCTCACTCTAAAGAACCCTCACTCTGTAGAACCCTCCCTCTGTAGAACCCTCACTCTGTAGAACCCTCCCTCTGTAGAACCCTCACTCTGTAGAACCCTCCCTCACTCTGTAGAACCCTCCCTCTGTAGAACCCTCACTCTGTAGAACCCTCCCTCTGTAGAACCCTCACTCTGTAGAACCCTCACTCTGTAGAACCCTCCCTCACTCTGTAGAACCCTCACTCTGTAGAACCCTCACTCTGTAGAACCCTCCCTCACTCTGTAGAACCCTCACTCTGTAGAACCCTCACTCTGTAGAACCCTCCCTCACTCTGTAGAACCCTCACTCACTCTGTAGAACCCTCACTCTGTAGAACCCTCACTCACTCTGTAGAACCCTCACTCTGTAGAACCCTCACTCACTCTGTAGAACCCTCACTCTAAAGAACCCTCACTCACTCTGTAGAACCCTCACTCTGTAGAACCCTCACTCACTCTGTAGAACCCTCACTCTGTAGAACCCTCACTCACTCTGTAGAACCCTCACTCTAAAGAACCCTCACTCTGTAGAACCCTCCCTCTGTAGAACCCTCACTCTGTAGAACCCTCACTCTGTAGAACCCTCACTCTAAAGAACCCTCACTCTGTAGAACCCTCACTCTAAAGAACCCTCCCTCTGTAGAACCCTCACTCTGTAGAACCCTCACTCTAAAGAACCCTCACTCTAAAGAACCCTCACTCTGTAGAACCCTCATTCTGTAGAACCCTCACTCTAAAGAACCCTCACTCTGTAGAACCCTCACTCTAAAGAACCCTCACTCTGTAGAACCCTCACTCTAAAGAACCCTCACTCTGTAGAACCCTCCCTCTGTAGAACCCTCACTCTAAAGAACCCTCACTCTAAAGAACCCTCACTCTGTAGAACCCTCACTCTGTAGAACCCTCACTCTAAAGAACCCTCACTCTGTAGAACCCTCACTCTAAAGAACCCTCACTCTGTAGAACCCTCCCTCTGTAGAACCCTCACTCTGTAGAACCCTCACTCTGTAGAACCCTCCCTCACTCTGTAGAACCCTCACTCTGTAGAACCCTCCCTCTGTAGAACCCTCACTCTGTAGAACCCTCCCTCTGTAGAACCCTCACTCTGTAGAACCCTCACTCTGTAGAACCCTCCCTCACTCTGTAGAACCCTCACTCTGTAGAACCCTCCCTCTGTAGAACCCTCACTCTGTAGAACCCTCACTCTGTAGAACCCTCACTCACTCTGTAGAACCCTCACTCTAAAGAACCCTCACTCACTCTGTAGAACCCTCCCTCACTCTGTAGAACCCTCACTCTGTAGAACCCTCACTCTGTAGAACCCTCCCTCTGTAGAACCCTCACTCACTCTGTAGAACCCTCACTCTAAAGAACCCTCACTCTGTAGAACCCTCCCTCTGTAGAACCCTCACTCTGTAGAACCCTCCCTCACTCTGTAGAACCCTCACTCTGTAGAACCCTCCCTCTGTAGAACCCTCACTCTGTAGAACCCTCCCTCACTCTGTAGAACCCTCACTCTGTAGAACCCTCCCTCTGTAGAACCCTCACTCTGTAGAACCCTCCCTCTGTAGAACCCTCCCTCTGTAGAACCCTCCCTCTATAGAACCCTCACTCTGTAGAACCCTCACTCACTCTGTAGAACCCTCACTCTGTAGAACCCTCACTCTGTAGAACCCTCCCTCACTCTGTAGAACCCTCACTCTGTAGAACCCTCACTCTGTAGAACCCTCCCTCACTCTGTAGAACCCTCCCTCTGTAGAACCCTCACTCTGTAGAACCCTCACTCTGTAGAACCCTCCCTCACTCTGTAGAACCCTCACTCTGTAGAACCCTCACTCTGTAGAACCCTCCCTCACTCTGTAGAACCCTCACTCTGTAGAACCCTCACTCTGTAGAACCCTCCCTCACTCTGTAGAACCCTCACTCACTCTGTAGAACCCTCACTCACTCTGTAGAACCCTCACTCTGTAGAACCCTCACTCACTCTGTAGAACCCTCACTCTAAAGAACCCTCACTCACTCTGTAGAACCCTCACTCTGTAGAACCCTCACTCACTCTGTAGAACCCTCACTCTAAAGAACCCTCACTCTGTAGAACCCTCCCTCTGTAGAACCCTCACTCTGTAGAACCCTCACTCTGTAGAACCCTCACTCTAAAGAACCCTCACTCTGTAGAACCCTCACTCTAAAGAACCCTCCCTCTGTAGAACCCTCACTCTGTAGAACCCTCACTCTAAAGAACCCTCACTCTAAAGAACCCTCACTCTGTAGAACCCTCATTCTGTAGAACCCTCACTCTAAAGAACCCTCACTCTGTAGAACCCTCACTCTAAAGAACCCTCACTCTGTAGAACCCTCACTCTAA
Organism: Taurulus bubalis; assembly: GCF_910589615.1. Classification (NCBI taxonomy): domain Eukaryota; kingdom Metazoa; phylum Chordata; class Actinopteri; order Perciformes; family Cottidae; genus Taurulus; species Taurulus bubalis. Next base: position 2,283,753 of record NC_136596.1, on the reverse strand, counting down.
AGAACCCTCACTCTGTAGAACCCTCCCTCTGTAGAACCCTCACTCTAAAGAACCCTCACTCTAAAGAACCCTCACTCTGTAGAACCCTCACTCTGTAGAACCCTCACTCTAAAGAACCCTCACTCTGTAGAACCCTCACTCTAAAGAACCCTCACTCTGTAGAACCCTCACTCTAAAGAACCCTCACTCTGTAGAACCCTCCCTCTGTAGAACCCTCACTCTGTAGAACCCTCACTCTGTAGAACCCTCCCTCACTCTGTAGAACCCTCACTCTGTAGAACCCTCCCTCTGTAGAACCCTCACTCTGTAGAACCCTCCCTCACTCTGTAGAACCCTCACTCTGTAGAACCCTCCCTCTGTAGAACCCTCACTCTGTAGAACCCTCCCTCTGTAGAACCCTCACTCTGTAGAACCCTCCCTCTGTAGAACCCTCACTCTGTAGAACCCTCACTCTGTAGAACCCTCCCTCACTCTGTAGAACCCTCACTCTGTAGAACCCTCCCTCTGTAGAACCCTCACTCTGTAGAACCCTCCCTCACTCTGTAGAACCCTCACTCTGTAGAACCCTCCCTCTGTAGAACCCTCACTCTGTAGAACCCTCCCTCTGTAGAACCCTCCCTCTGTAGAATCCTCCCTCTGTAGAACCCTCACTCACTCTGTAGAACCCTCACTCTGTAGAACCCTCACTCTGTAGAACCCTCCCTCACTCTGTAGAACCCTCACTCTGTAGAACCCTCACTCTGTAGAACCCTCCCCCAAACAGCAGAACTTCAAAGCGCTTACGACAGCTCAATAATGGAGGACGTTGCTACGAGAGAACTCAACACATGAATGCTAACAAGCCTCACGCCGACTGAGAGGAGAGAGTGAGTGTGTGTGTGTGTGTGTGTGTGTGTGTGTGTGTGTGTGTGTGTGTGTTTCATTCATTGGGTTGTAGGCAGATAAATAAAACAGACATCACCGTGCCGGCGCATATACTGTATTTTAAAATGTGCTAAAGAATACGTAGAGGAGATTCTGCAGAACAAGATTTCACAATCAGAAACTTTGAATATGGAGGAAAAAAAGCCATGAAGCTAAATGTTACGCCAAATCATTTTCAGTTTAATAAAAGTATTTAGAAGCAAACAACAGAGGCCAATAGAAGCAGACGCTCAGGGTCTCAATAACTGGACTCATCACCGCTCAGACCAAGAGGAGTAAACCAGATCATCAAGAACAGGGATGACTCTTTGAGCAGCAGATGGAGCTCAGCGTGTGACCGACGGACAACGCTGATTAAAAAGAGAAGAAGAAGAAGAAGAAGAAGTGAGACAGAAGCAGGGATGTGAGTAAATATATAAATGTAGACTTTCTTCACAACGCTCAGAGTCGTGCTGACGTGTTCACATGAATAAATAAAAAGACAATACAGGGAACGGTGGAAACACTTTAACCTCCTCCTCCTCCTTCTTCTTCTTCCTTCTCCTCCTCCTCCTTCCTCCTCCTTCTTCCTCCTCCTCCTCCTCCCTCCTCTATCTCTCTTTCCCTCTCCTCCCTCTATCTCTCTCTCCTATCTCTCCCTCTCTTTCTCCCTCCCTATCTCCCTCCCTCCCTCTTCCTCTCTCCCTCCCTATCTCCCTCCCTCCCTCTCTCTCTCCCCACTCTCCCTCTCTCCCATCCTCCTCCTCCTCCTCCCCCTCTCCTCCCTCCTCTAATGCCTCCCCCGTCCTCCTCCTCCTCGTTCATGAAGGTGAGATGAGTCGTTATTCCGGCTCTGTGTTTATTTAGGTTGTTTGCTCTGCAGGAGGGAACTTTTCATGAGCCGCCTTTAACGTTCACACAAGTCTTCAGATGATAAAGTCTTCTCATAATAAAGTCTTCACATGATAAAGTCTTCTCATAATAACCTCGGTGTCACCCCGGTCCCATTCAACGTCCCATCCCGCCAGGTGCGGGATGGGACGTTGAATAAAAACATGAAACAAAAAGAAGGCCTTGTTCTCTCTACAGAAGCTTTTGTGACTAACATTTGATCCGACAGCAAAAAGGCGGCGCAGACTTTCTCGTAATAATCCAAAATGCTGGGGCACTCGCGCTCCGACGGATCGGAGCTCCAAAACCAGAACAAACCGGCGGTTTCGTGTGGACTCTGAACGGGAAGATGACCTCTGACAGAATGTCCCGCTACCTGAAGGTCACTCGGCTGGTTCTGCCTCTACAATGGAGACACGTGTTGGTAAATGACGTTTATTTTGCAGCCGCGACTGACTGAGAGCCTGTTTCAGTGTGTGTGTGTGTGTGTGTGTGTGTGTGTGTGTGCGTGTGCAGATCCCAGGAAATTAGGATTCACGATGCGTGTCCCATTTCTGCAGAGACAGAATATTATTATTGTGGGGAGTTCTGACAGGATGAGTCGTGTTTTTACTTCTGTGATCCTCCGATTGGATTCACTCAGTGTTTCCCCTAGCATTATATCAGGGGAAACACTGACACAGTTACTTTACATTCATCCTGAACCTTTGCAGTTATTACTGACGGCTCTTCCCCTCTTTGTAAAGAAGTCACAAATCATCCCACATCAACATTTTACACTAGAAAAGAACCAAAGTTCTGACTGATTTGGACGGAGAACACCTGTGTTTGGGAGTCCCGACCTCACAAGGTCGCCGTGACATCAACATTCAATCCAAACTGAAGCACTGGAGTTTCTTCTTCCCTCTTCCTGAGCACCTCGGCGTGACCCGCTGACCTCCCGGCAGCGCGCTGGGACTCCTCGCGTCGCGGCGGAGGAACATATTTCACCGGCTGCGCAAATTCCCTGTGATCTCTTCTCAGAGCCGGAGAGACGGCGACTGCTGCAGAGCCCATAAAACCGACGACGAGCGTTACATAAGTGAGCCACAGCGGCAGAGGAAAGACACACAGGAAGGCTGGTACCGCTAAAAGAGACAGTAGTCATCTCTCAGGTTTTACAGCCGGATGCTGAGGAGACACCAATTCACCTTCCTGGGTTTAAATCTCTACGTTCTGTTTCTGACATACTTGGAGGAGAGGTGTTGAGTGGAAACAGAGAACTGTGGTTCAGTGAGTGAAAGTAATCAACGCCCAGACCTCCAAACGTGGGGCGCCATCGCGGCCGTTAGCGCTTTAACGAACTAGCAGATTTAAACGGAGCCGGTGGGCGCCCCACCACGGGGGCCGCTTTACGAGGTTGCGCTTCCGCCGCGAACAAGCTCAAAGTAGCGCAGAAGGCGGGACGAGATGCCGCCATCTTTGTTTGCCCGTGAGTCCGAGCGAACCGAGTGGAACCAGTATGATCTGTGTTCTCGTGCGATGCAGCAGCCCATGAACCGATGTCCCTGCGGTGCAACGAAGTAGATCTCGTCCGCCTCGTCCTGTGGAAAACAACTTGTGCTTCCTGTGGAGGCCGGACGGGGATCGCTGCTCCTCGGCATCAGGAACACTCTCCACCCGCCGGGGTTTGAAAGCAGACATTTCCAGGGAAACGTTTCACCATCATCAGCCCGTCCAGCAGAGAGCGTTTGAGTGGAGCCCGGTGGGTCGTCTCCACACTCGCCTGGCGGCCGCGGCAGCAGCTACTTTACCAGCAGACGTCTCAGCTTCACGGACTCGAAGCCCAGCTAGGCGACGCCCACACGCAGAGGGCTCCAGCAAACACAGCTGCTTTGTTATGAAACAGCAGCTTCGGTGTGTGTGTGTGTGTGTGTGTTGTTTTCCAGCGTAGGCTCAGACGTTCATTAATGCATTAATGGATCCGTGGCACACTGTGGGCCTGAAAACATCCAAGTAAGCACAACACACTCATCCCTGTCTGCTACTAAAAGCTGCTGCAGCGTGTGTGTGTGTGTGTGTGTGTGTGTGTGTGTGTGTGTGTGTGTGTGTGTGGGGGTCAAATCTAGGACATTATGTATTCTCATAGGTTTAAAATGAGGAGAGACGCCGAGACGTTGTGACTCACTGATGATGAAACACACAGTCATGAAATAATACCAGCAGTACAATAATCTTTTACTTTGTATTATACATTATTAAAAAAACACGGTTACGGGTAAAAGTCCTGCATTCAAGATCTAACATCAGTAAAAGTATAGAAGTATGAAGTATAGAAGTATGAAGTATAGAAGTATAAAGTATAGAAGTATGAAGTATAGAAATATAAAGTATAGAAGTATGAAGTATAGAAGTATAAAGTATAAAGTATAGAAGTATAAAGTATAGAAGTATGAAGTATAGAAGTATGAAGTATAGAAGTATAAAGTATAAAGTATAGAAGTATAAAGTATAGAAGTATAAAGTATAGAAGTATGAAGTATAGAAGTATAAAGTATAGAAGTGTAAAGTATAAAGGTACTCACTCAGCTGCTGCTATTTGTATAAAACCGTTCTCTCAAAGGGCTGTTACACTTCATGTCGCACACACACACACACGCACACACACACGCACACGCCACACACACACACACACACACACACACACACACACACACACACACACACAGCTGCTCAAGGACACCCTTTAGACTGGAAGACCTCCTCTGAGCCTCAGCATTAAATAACATGACAATATGTTGTAATATCGGATGATTATCACTGAACCATGTTAGACGTTTAATAAGCTTTTAAAGTATAATAACTCATTTAAATCACGTTGTTTTTATCCGGTTTAATTCACTGTGTAGCAATGCATGTTATGTCTTACACTCATTACAAATAAATGAGGTGCAGCAGGAGTAAAACTGCTACTTTGAAGGGAAGCTTAACAGAGAAAACAAATCAATCAGGCAGTCAATGGACAACAAATGGAAAAAGTAATCATTTTTTCTGAAAGGTTTCTCTGTGAAGACAAATTGAGTCACAGTGTGAGCGTCAGGAAGTTGTTATGAAGCAGACATGCATCATCTAGAAAAGGCTTTTTGTATCGACGAAGACTCAGAGGAGGAAATGATGAAGAAGAGCAGAGAGCTGAGACCCTCTTCATCATTCCAGTCCACCGAAAGAAGCTCGCTGTGCATTATTATCTATAATCTATAAAAATAACATATTTAATATCCTTAGCATTTGAATTGTATGACGATACACGCTACACACGATACATATTGCCCACGATGATTGAATGACGATAACAAAGTAAAAGTATGACATTTAGTATTTTTGATGGTTTACAGACTTCAGTTGAAATGATTTTTTGGGACGGTGACAAACAAAAGTCTGGATCCTCGTGGACCAGCTGCTGTAATAAAACAGCAATATGCATCGTCAATGATCGGTATTTAATACTACACGTTATATTTGCTCGTCTTTCTTCTGATCCAATCTGTAGCGATGCGAGCCGCGAGTTTTACGATGAGCATCTGTTCCCGTTCGTTTATCGGACGCTTTGGTTCTTTGTGTTTTGTTGAGTCGTCTTCCCGCCTGTGGACGGATCCAACACTCTGCAGGAGAAACCAACCGGAGCTCCTCCCCGAGAAGAACAATTAGCGAGGAAATCATCAATCAAGTCGTTAGCGCGCCGATACCCAACTATCGATTTGCCATTTGTTCTTAAATTAAAAAACGTCTTTTCACTCCCAGAGAAACCAGCTTCCTCCTCCGTCTTCAACATGTCAGCTGCTTCACGTGTTCAGAATCAGAAGAGCTGAAGTTGACATTTGGGGAACAGTTGTAGTCTTGAGCTTGTATTACTTTCTAATAATTTACACAATATAGTACTGAGTGTTTTCTTACCTTTAGACTAGTCAACTCTGACTTTGTCTTTTCAATAAAGCCTCTGTAGTCGCTCAGAACTGGCCGTGTGGAGGCGGTTTAAACGCTCCTGCTCTCGTTGAGGACGTGGACAGAATGAAATATCTTCTTCCCAGACGAGCCCGGCCGCCCCGTGAACCCTGAATGAAGTCCCACTGAGAGAAGCTGATTATAATATCCAGCAGCATAGCATCGGGCATCGGTCCAATGCGGCCCGGCAGGCCGAGGCCGATTCTTTGCATCCCTTCACATAATCCGGTCCGCATCCTGGGAGAGAGCCATCACCCTCCTCAGCTCAAAGGACTTCGCTGCAACACCTGAGGCAGAAAATGAAGCTGCCAGCTTTTTAAATTCCACTTTTATAAAAGTTTGGAGTTCAGGGAGGAGAGAACCAGCAACGCGCCCTGTGGTTAAACTGCTGCTTCTGTCTTTTCGGCCTAAAATATGGACCAAACCAGTACGGACCATAACCGGGACACCAGTACCAACAGGGAACTTTATTTGATACCCAGCATGCATTTTTTTTCAGACAGGAAGTCATGGTTGACCACGTAAGAGTTCCTAATCAAACAGGTGAACTTAAACATTTAAAATATACTTCAGTTAGATTTTAATCATGACATTTTCTCGGGGTGCCAATAATTGTGGCACACATGTTTAGGAGAAAAATATGTATTTATTGTCAAAAAAAAAGTTTCTTTAAAAATGCTTTACTTTAATGAAAAGGTACGATTTTTGTAAATATTTTGAGTGAAAGACCAAGAGGATGAAGAGCAAATATTTTTTTGCGCAGCCTGTTTTGCTCATATTTACTAATAATTCTAGAAGGCACTGTATATACATATATATTATAGTATATGTAAGTATATATATATATATATATATATATATATATATATATATGTGTGTAGAACTTTTGCCCACAAAACCATACAGTCCATTTCTTCTAGATCTGGATGCAAAAGAAGTTTCCTATCGAGACCCGGACACATCGGACACATCGGACACATCGGACTCTTTCTAAAATATCGGTTCTTCCAACACACATTGTGGATACTGGACGTTGTGTTTGGCATCAAGCTAGAGAACGAATACAGCAGCTTCCCTGTGCATTATGGGTTGTTAGTGTTGTAAACACACAACTTTAAACACCAAAGTCTTAGTTCTGCTGGGTTTTGGGGGCAAAAGGCTGAGATTCACCAACAGTGACGAGACGCAGCATCCAGGTGAGTTTCCGCGTTGCCAGTAACAACCTCAGGGGCTTCAGAGCTTCAAAAGGTTGCTCCCTCCACTCTTATCAAAAGTCCTCGTGTTCCACGTTTGGCAGCCGACTTAGGAGGAACTTTAGTGACCTCATCTCGTCGACACACAATCCAACCAGCACGCGTCTTTAAAAGATAATCCGCTCCGTAATCCCGTCTTTTATCTTCCTCGGCGATGTTCCGCAGATTCAAGGAATTGGCGGCGTTCCAGTTCCAGCGGTTTGTTTCCGCGCGGCTCGGAGAGCGTCACCGTCCTGACAGACTGGCAGCCAGCGGGTTTAAACCGCTTCAGCAGGACTCAATGTCAAGAGCAGGACGTTAAGATGGCGCTTCACTGCGTCTTTACAGTGCATCTCTCTAAGCCTCCAGCCGCACAAAGCCGGAAAGTGAGGAGAGGAAACGGGCCTTTCCTTTGCCTCCAGTCAAGCGTTCCCCTTTTATCCACTTTCCTGGGGAAACACTTTTCTTGCGACCTTCAAGGTCGACCTCGTCTGTGAACCCTAAGAACTGAACACGTTTTTCTGCCATTTCAAAAGAGAAATACTTTTGATTAATCACAACTTTTGTTATTTATCGTTATTGAAAATATAATAAAAAACATTTATCATCATTTCCTCTCATCGGTGAAACAAACAGAATGAACGCTGGTCTTTCATCTTGGATTCAGTGATATAAAGAGACTACAATTATCAGAACTACGATGGAATAAATGACGTTACATGATCTGGTAACCATAATACAATATTTGGGAACGACTCGTCTCACTTCTTCCCACACGGTTTTATTTTGAGCATGAAAAAAACCCAAACATTGTTGACCTTGGTCATGAACGCATTACTGAAGAGCACGGCTAGATTTTTGTGCAATTAATGTGTTTTTGACAAAATCTTTATCGTGAGTTATTTCACACAAAACAGGAATATTAAGAGGTTAATTCTCCTGAGCTCCAACATCCTGTATTAAGGAATCAACTCGAGGCGTGAAGGAGCGCTGTCGATCAAAGATGACCAAAAACACGAGCAATAAATGCAGGTTAAATCCATAATATATAACATATGTCGTAAAAACGACGGTAAACTTCATTACTACTTCCGCGCACCAGATCCACTCCTTCTGTTCTTACCTTTCACAATAAAAGCCCCAAACGTGTTCACTGTGACTGGGATGAAACTCAATGAAATAACTTCCAGGAGGCTTTTCAACGCTTTACCTCAGACATCACTGCAATAGTTTGGATGAGAAATATTGTCATTTATTTGTGCTTTATTATCTCTGGATGTATTAAACCACTGTGGACGAAACACTGCCAATCAAAGAGCAGATCTGATTGTATTGGAAGGAGAGGATTGTAGTCAGCTTGTTCCATTCATTAAAATATACATTCCAATATCTTAACTTGCCTGTTAACAGTTTCTGGACTTTTCCTGCCGTATATGTCAATTTCACGTTTGTAGCCCAAACAACAAACACCTACATTGATATGTGTACATCAAAAATATTTCTCATACTATTAAAAAAGGTCCCTCGAGCTTAGTTATGCAAGAGCCGTGACCACGAGTACTACTGAGGGACGTTTGCTCTGCGATAGAGACCCTGAACACATCGTTAGCATCTCCGCTTCAATCTCTTCTTACTCATCGCACATTCACCGTTAGCTTCTGATTATCGTGCTTCAATACTAGATCGTACGCGACAGATAGTGAATGTGAAAAGAAGAACAATCATTCCTCATGGAGGACTGGCTGCAGCCGTCACGGAGCCGTATCAAAGGGCCATTTGGACAAAGTGTAGGAGTCTAAGCCTGGGAAGTGTTCTTAGTGCTCAACAGGTTCCAATCTAAAACAACCAAGGTGTTCATCAGGAGTGGGACCAGGACCCGATACCTTTTGGGTCAAATAACCCGGCGCCAAGGTATCGAAACCACTTCAGTCCTCGCATCTTGGATTTACGGACGTCGCCATGTTGTTTTTTGCGCAACTAATGAACAGGTAGTGCTCATATCTGGAGTGAGGACAAGTGACGTGGAGCCTGTCAATCACCTCGTAGACCCGCCCCTAAAGTGTCCCCTGCTTTATGGTCTGTTTGACTCTAAATGACCATAACTTACTAAATGAACATCATGCTGTATTGAAGAAGACTTGAAACTAGAGATTGAGACATAAACTCATGTTTACAATGTTTACTGAGGGAATAAATCAAGAGAGAAGAGTATATTTGCTGACACCAAACAACATTGCACTGTAAATATTTCAATATGCGCATCCTGGACTCGACTGACTTACTTAACTTACTTACTGATACGACACGAGCTGCTGAACGGACCAATAAATGTTCATGTATTATTAACGCGAAGCATTGGGCGAGTAGGAGCAGCTTCATCTGTTGCTGACTCTTCAAGAAGAACCATCAATGTGTAACGGGAGAGAGATTTGCTCCTCAGCTCTTTGAGCTTTTCCATGACTGTTTAACCCTGTCATTGTCTTGGGGTCAAAATGACCTATCAACACACATACACTCGTACGCGGGTCATTTTGACCCCAAGACAACGGGAGGGTGATTTTTCCAGGCCTGGAAATAACCATGACTTTTCCAGGTTTTCCGTGACCGTGAGAACCCGGCCTCCATATGTGAGCTAGTGGCCCGATGGTGGGAGTCCATGAGGGCCTTTTTGGGGGGCGTGTCCCAGCGCCGGCAGGAGGAAAACCCCCACAAGTCAAAGACCCAGGACGCTGCAGGCGTTCTGCTTTCAGAGCACATCAAAGGGCTCGGAGAAGAGTCGAGGGTTTCACTTCAACGGGCAAAGTCACAGAGACGACCCGACGGCTCGTCCTCCGGAGGTGAAACCGGAGATGCGGCTGACGGCGGCAGGAAGGCCTCCGCTCGGGTTTCACCGGTTCACCTCAACGGACGAGTAAACGATACGCCGATGCGGCTATCGCTAAATATTAATGTCAATCCATAATTAATGCGGGAGCGATGCAGCGCAGTTTGTCGACTACGGTGCAAATGTTGGCCAAATGTGATCTCTCTGCATGTTTGATTCGTGAATATTCGCCTTTATGTGTCACATTAAAGATGGATGTGTGTGCGTGTGTGTGTGTGTGTGTCTGTGTGTGTGTGTGTGTGTCTGTGTGTCTGTGTGTTGGGTCAAAAGACATAAAGCATCTTAGTGTGATTCATGTCTAATTCAACGGTCTAAATCCAGTTTCTGAGGCATGAATCAACGATGAAATAAATTACAGACGCCACCGTCAACAAATATTGAATCAGTCTTGTCGTGTAATCCTCACAGTTGAGGCTGAAACCAGAACATGTTCTGCATTGATAAGTGATTAAATCTTACTTATCGTTATGTTTTCTATATCGATTGATAAACTATTGATGTATAATCTGGCCCACGTCTAACAAAGACCAATTAGAAACCTATTTCTTGAATTTAGAGCTCCTAATCAATACTGCAGAGAGGAATGCCAACCAGTCCTGTGTCTCGTATATAATTAATGCAGATATAGATCATAAAATGCAGATATAGATCATATAAATGCCAGATATAGATCACATAAATGCCCGATATAGATCATATTATGGCAATGAAATTAAGATGTCATTGCCCTTCTGTCATTTGCTTCCGCCTCTCACAGCTGGCGAACAGCTGTCGTCCCGTGACTTGAGATAATTAATTGATTATAAAACCCGTTAAATCATTTCCTGTCAGAATAGATTCATCAAGTCTTTGTTTTCATCGTCTAAATGATGATTCATCTGAATCATCATCGACTGCTCTGGACTACATCACGTAGAGAAATGTTATGTTTCCCAACGAGCGATATCTAAGTGATAATTTATCGTCTTTCAATGGGACCATATGGGGATGAAATATCGAGATATCGTGACACACGATGACGTCGTTTTATTGATGATAACAATGTTATGTAATTCCAATGTCTCAGAAAATGTGATTATTTAGGTCTTTAGGCATGAAAATGGGTCAGGGGTGAAAAAGGTGAGAAGGATATTACCCCTCTAGGGGTAATATCTGAGCTGGAGAAACGTAACTTCAGCCATGAGTCAAAAATGATTATGGCATTCTTACTAAGTATTATGCAAGCCATTTCATGCCAGCCTGTCACTGGGTCTAACATTTACAGTCACACCTGCAAACTCATGAGGGGTGAAAAAGGTGACACCAGAGGGGGGGGGGGGCCGCGAGTCAATGCCGAACAGCGTCACTCGTCGAGAAGCTGACAAACTATGATCATTATGGGTTTTAATTATTCTTTTGTCAATACCCAAGTGTACATATATATATATATATATATATATATATATATATATATATATATATATATATATTAGGGCTGCAACTAACGATTATTTTAATAATCGATTAATCGGTTGATTATTTTTTCGATTAATCGATGAATCGGATAAGAAAATGTTTTTATCAAAAAAGCGTTCATTTCCAACCCTTTATTCAAAAACAGAAGTGACAGTGCAAAACATCTTCAGAAAGTGCACAAACAGGTTACTCCTTGAACATCCCTGAGCTGTTAATTAAAACAACAAAACGGACTAACACTAAAAACATACACATGTATGCTTTACATCTGCCAAATGTGAGCCCTTTTTACTGTAATTGATCCTTCCAGAGGCTGCATTTACATACCCTGCTTTATCAATATGTATGAAATACTGGACAGAGGGAAGCTGTACTGCTCCATATAGAGCGTCCTCTTCCTTAAACTCGTTCATTCTGGGTCTCTTATGACCACGACGTCACGTTGTTGGCTAAGCCCAACTACGTGATTTGCTTCATTCTACTTTGAGTAAAAAAAATAAAAAAAAACCTGCAGCCAGATCCGCCGGTGTGCCGGTTTAACGTTAACGAGTGACAGCGTGAACTGAACCAGACCGGGGGGTGACGGCATGTTTCATCACGTTACGTTTTTTTACAAGCAAGACTGAACTGTAACGGAACACAACGTAACTTTAATGACAATACACAACCCAAACACGTTAGCTAACGCGATAGCAAGCTGACTAGCTTCCATTAAAAACAAGTTTGAGGAACATGAAGACGCTGATTGGCCAAGACTCGACTTGTCAAAGATCTTCTATTTTTGAGAACATCACGACCTCAGCTTTTCTCGTGTCTCACTCAAATCTCAGAAACGCTGGCCGGCCAGTTGCTCAAATGTTCAGCAATTTCTCACATGGAATAGCCTTCATCTCTAAGAACAAGAATAGACTGGCGAGTTTCACATGAAAGTTCTCTTTTTCTGGTCATTTTGAGAGTATAATGGAACCCGCACATGTGATGCTATGCATAGGAAGGCCAGTTGTATAGCTTCTCTCTCCAGCATAACTGTTTTAAGTTGTGCTAACATAATTGCACAAGGGTTTTCTAATCCTCCATTAGTCTTCTATGCGATGAGCAAACACAATGTACCATTAGAACACTGAGTGATAGTTGCTGGAAATGCCCTTTATACACCTATGTAGATATTTCATTAACAACCAGATGTTTCCACCTGGAATAGTCATTTACATTTATTAACAATGTATAGAGTATTTCTGATTAATTTAATGTTATCTTCATTGAAAAAAACAGTGCTTTTCTCTGAAAAATAAGGAAATTTCTAAGTGACCCCAAACTTTTGAACAGTAGTGTGTGTGTGTATATATATTTTGTAGACTTAATACTTACAATATGCAATACTGCTATACTTTACTGAATATTGTTTTGCTACTACTACATTTCACTTCATAATATTACACTTATATGCCATAATATGTACAATGTACCAGCCTTTTTATTTGACCATATTATGTCATACTGTTATACCACTTTACTTTGAGGAGACGTCACTGTTAGTCTAGAACACTGAATAATGTTTCCACCAGTAAACCTGAACATGCACACCTCTCTCTGTGTGACAGCGATTATAACCGCATAACTCTATAGATTATAATTAACTAGAGGATACACTTTTTTCTACACGTAGATCTTAAACCCTTAAATATAAACAGTAGCCCGTCACCCTACGGAGGAAACTCATTTTGTTTTTTTTATTAAAATAAAAGTTGGATAAAATCTCCACTTGTCCTCTCCTTATATGTAGTGAGGTGTCGGTAGGTAGAACTTATATGTAGTGAGGTGTCGGTAGGTAGAACTTATAAGTAGTGAGGTGTCGTAGGTAGAACTTATATGTAGTGAGGTGTCGTAGGTAGAACTTATATGTAGTGAGGTGTCGTAGGTAGAACTTATATGTAGTGAGGTGTCGGTAGGTAGAACTTATATGTAGTGAGGTGTCGGTAGGTAGAACTTATATGTAGTGAGGTGTCGGTAGGTAGAACTTATATGTAGTGAGGTGTCGTAGGTAGAACTTATATGTAGTGAGGTGTCGGTAGGTAGAACTTATATGTAGTGAGGTGTCGGTAGGTAGAACTTATATGTAGTGAGGTGTCGTAGGTAGAACTTATATGTAGTGAGGTGTCGGTAGTAGAACTTATATGTAGTGAGGTGTCGTAGGTAGAACTTATATGTAGTGAGGTGTCCGTAGGTAGAACTTATATGTAGTGAGGTGTCGGTAGTAGAACTTATATGTAGTGAGGTGTCGTAGGTAGAACTTATATGTAGTGAGGTTTCGTAGGTAGAACTTATATGTAGTGAGGTGTCCGTAGTAGAACTTATATGTAGTGAGGTGTCCGTAGGTAGAACTGATATGTAGTGAGGTGTCGGTAGGTAGAACTTATATGTAGTGAGGTGTCGTAGGTAGAACTTATATGTAGTGAGGTGTCCGTAGGTAGAACTGATATGTAGTGAGGTGTCGTAGGTAGAACTTATATGTAGTGAGGTGTCCGTAGGTAGAACTGATATGTAGTGAGGTGTCGGTAGTAGAACTGATATGTAGTGAGGTGTCGTAGGTAGAACTTATATGTAGTGAGGTGTCGGTAGTAGAACTTATATGTAGTGAGGTGTCGGTAGGTAGAACTTATATGTAGTGAGGTGTCGGTAGTAGAACTGATATGTAGTGAGGTGTCGGTAGTAGAACTGATATGTAGTGAGGTGTCGTAGGTAGAACTTATATGTAGTGAGGTGTCGGTAGTAGAACTTATATGTAGTGAGGTGTCGGTAGGTAGAACTTATATGTAGTGAGGTGTCGGTAGTAGAACTTATATGTAGTGAGGTGTCGTAGGTAGAACTTATATGTAGTGAGGTGTCGGTAGTAGAACTTATATGTAGTGAGGTGTCGTAGGTAGAACTTATATGTAGTGAGGTGTCGGTAGTAGAACTTATATGTAGTGAGGTGTCGTAGGTAGAACTTATATGTAGTGAGGTGTCGTAGGTAGAACTTATATGTAGTGAGGTGTCGGTAGTAGAACTTATATGTAGTGAGGTGTCGTAGGTAGAACTTATATGTAGTGAGGTGTCGGTAGTAGAACTTATATGTAGTGAGGTGTCGGTAGTAGAACTTATATGTAGTGAGGTGTCGGTAGGTAGAACTTATATGTAGTGAGGTGTCGGTAGTAGAACTTATATGTAGTGAGGTGTCGGTAGGTAGAACTTATATGTAGTGAGGTGTCAGTAGTAGAACTTATATGTAGTGAGGTGTCGTAGGTAGAACTGACTCTCCGCTCTCCTGTCTGACGCCTCACGCTGCCACGGACTCTCCGCTGCCAGTAATCTCACTCGCTGTCTCTCCAACAACGTTAGCTAACGTGATAGCAAGCTGACTAGCTTGCTATTATTAAACTGGTGGGAGGGAAATGAAGCCGCTGTAGACATCTTACTGATTGGCCAAGACTCGCAACGTCAAAGATCTTCTCTTGCTAAGATGATCACGACCTCAGTTTTTTTTCCGTGTCCCACTCCAATCTCAGAAACGGCGGACAGTTGAAAAACAAAAAAAACTCTTCGGATCTACGTGATTCACGTGGATGACATATTTTGGTTTCAAAACGGCGAATTTCGCCGAAAGGTGAGGGATTTTCATGTCTGGGTCTTAACTATTTAATTCAAACAAAGCCATGTAGTTATAAAGACTATATTTTTTATAATAAATAATGTTTCTTTATTTGTTGTAACCAAAAAAACTTGCTAGATACTGTGATATTTATCGTTATTGAGACATGAAATGACCGGCACATTATTGCCTGACTCAACTGTATTCAACTGCATTCTCTCTCCTGACCACCAGGTGGCGACTCTTCTGGTTGTATAGAAGTCTATGCTTCATGTCTTAAAGCTGCATTTTCTCTCCTGGCCACCAGGGGGCGACTCCTCTGGTTGTATATAAGTATATGCGTCATGTGTTAAAGCTGTATTCTCTTTCCTGACCACCAGTGGGCGGTGACTCTGGTTGTATAGAAG
>NC_136596.1:2235872-2263372 GCF_910589615.1 Taurulus bubalis | reverse complement strand
CAGCGGCTTCATCCACACCGGCTCGAGACTCAAATGTCAGCACAAGCATCAACGTGTTGATTAATTGATTAATTAATAAATTAATTGATTCATTGATTAATTTACGCACGTGAAAGCTTAAAGAAAACAAAAAAACGTTTTTCTCACATTCAAACTCGTGCACACACACACACACACACACACACACACACACACACACACACACAAACACACACACACACACACACACACACACACACACACACACACACACACATTTCAGACGGAGAGACACCGGCTTGTTGTTCAGCTGCATCAGCAAAGTGCTGGGTTACAAGGGCGTGTGCATGTGCGTGTGTGTGCGTGTGTGTGAGTGTGTGTGTGTGTGTGTGTGTGTGTGTGTGTGTGTGTGTGTGAGCTGTGTCTGCGTCACTTAGCAGCAGGTGGGACTGGAGAGTGAGATAGAGAGTGATAGAGAGGCTGCCTCTCTGCAGCAGCCCTCCAGCCTGTTTTCATACTCACACACACACACACACACACACACACACACACACACACACACACACACACACACACACACACACACACACACACAGTTTTTTATTCTGTGGTTTTCACATTCTGCCTCTCTGGTGTGGTTTCACACTTATTATTACGATCCTGAGGAGGTGTGGAAGAAAAACTGTGGCTGCAAAATGTCCCTTCGCTAAGTCCCGCCCACCTCCGATTGCAGACTGGCCAATCATAATGTAGCTTTGATTTGGATCGAGGGTTACATATTGTGTAATAAGCGGTTCTGAAGAGTGAAGCTGATGCTTCATGTGTTAAAGCTGCATTATCTCTCCTGACCACCAGGGGGTGACTCCTCTGGTTGTATAGAAGTCTATGCTTCATGTGTTAAAGCTGCATTCTCTCTCCTGACCACCAGGGGGTGACTCCTCTGGTTGTATAGAAGTCTATGCTTCATGTGTTAAAGCTGCATTCTCTCTCCTGACCACCAGGGGGTGACTCCTCTGGTTGTATAGAAGTCTATATAAATGACTCTACTTCTACCTCTCTCACGTTACACATTGATGGTTCTTCTTGAAGAGTCAGCAACAGATGAAGCTGCTCCTACTCGCCCAATGCTCCATGTTAATAATACATGAACATTTATTGGTCCGTTCAGCAGCTCGGGTCGTATCAGTAAGTAAGTTAAGTAAGTCAGTCGAGTCCAGGATGCGCATATTGAAATATTTACATTGCAATGTTGTTTGGTGTCAGCAAATATACTCTTCTCTCTTGATTTATTCCCTCAGTAAACATTGTAAACATGAGTTTATGTCTCAATCTCTAGTTTCAAGTCTTCTTCAATACAGCATGATGTTCATTTAGTAAATTATGGTCATCTAGAGTCGAACAGACCATAAAGCAGGGGACTCTTTAGGGGCGGGGCTACAAGGTGATTGACAGGTCTCTACATCACCAGAATTGGTCACTTCCTGTTCACTGGTTGCAAAAAACAACAGCATGGCGACTGCTGTAATCCAAGATGGCGCCGTCGAAATTGCTAAAGTTTGGTTCAACTCTTTGTGAATGCTGATTACAGTCCGTCCACTCTGTCCTCAATCAAACCATAATATTCAACAAAAATGTTAATAATAAAAGTTTGCCTGTGTTAAAGTTAATTCTTGTTAGAGTTTCATGGGAATTAGATCGTCTAATCTGTGCCCAACGGGCCACAGAGTTGTCAGTTAAGGTCTCCTTTGTTTACGGCAAATTAATTCAGTCGTTTATTTATTTTTATTGATGTTAATGCTGCAGGTAGCGATTAGACGTGTGCCCTTAATTATCATCAGTGGGAGAGATAAGCGACTGATAATCTATTCTTACATGAAAACTATACACACCGTGTATTTGTGGCTTCTTTTATTCAATGTGCTGCAACAAACACCAAACAAAGGGAGTTTATTATATCTCTTTGTATCACTTCATAAATAAGAAAACACTGTTGACAGCCATCCAAAACAATACTGTTTTTGTTAATAATTGTGGTATGAATGAGGTTTTGAATGCTGTGTGAACAAACCCCTCTGCATAAACCCTCAGAATATATTTAGGAATGAAAGAGTAAAGTACTACTGACTCTACTAGTACTGACTCTACTACTAACTCTATGTGCTACTACTCCTACTCTTACTCCTCCTACTACTACTACTACTACTACTACTACTACTACTACTACTACGGACTCTACTACCCTTTAAGAATGACCAGAACTATTACAAAATATATAAACTATATATATATTATATATATATATATATATACATATAAACTATATATATATATATATATATATATATATATATATATATATATATATATATATATATATATATATATATAGTTAGGTAGGTTTAGTAAATGGCCGTGACATACGTAGTTAGGTTTAGGAAAAGATCATAAATAGGAAAAGATCGTGAAATACCTAGTTAGGTTTAGGAAAAGATTGTGAAATGCGTAGTTAGGTTTAGGAAAAGATCATAAATAAGAAAAGATCGTGAAATACGTTATTGGGTTTCGGAAAAGATCGTAAAATACATAGTTAGGTTTAGGAAAAGATTGTGAATAGGAAAAGATCGTGAAATACTTAGTTAGGTTTAGGAGAAGATCGTGAAATACGTAGTTAGGTTTCTGAAAAGATCGTAAATAGGAAAAGATCGTGAAATACGTAGTTAGATTTCGGAAAAGATCATAAATAGGAAAATATCATGAAATACGTAGTTAGGTTTAGGAAAAGATTGTGAAGTACTTAGTTAGGTTGAGAAAAAGATCGTAAATAGGAAAAGATCGTGAAGTACATAGTTAGGTTTTGGAAAAGATCATGAAATGCATAGTTAGGTTGAGGAAAAGATCGTGAAGTACTTAGTTAGGTTTAGTAAAAGATCGTGAAATACGTAGTTAGGTTGAGGAAAAGATCGTGAAGTACTTAGGTTTAGTAAAAGATCGTGAAATACTTAGTTAGGTTCAGTAAAAGATCGTGAAGTACTTAGTTAGGTTCAGTAAAAGATCGTGAAGTACTTAGCTAGGTTTAGTAAAAGATCGTGAAGTACTTAGTTAGGTTTAGTAAAAGATCGTGAAATACGTAGTTAGGTTTAGGAAAAGATTGTGAAATACTTAGTTAGGTTTAGTAAAAGATCGTGAAATACGTAGTTAGGTTGAGGAAAAGATTGTGAAGTACTTAGTTAGGTTTAGCAAAAGATCGTGAAATACGTAGTTAGGTTGAGGAAAAGATAGTGAAGTACTTAGTTAGGTTTAGTAAAAGATCGTGAAATAGTTAGGTTTAACTTCATACTTCATACTTATTCTGCTGATGCGTTCATATTGCTGGTATAGAATATATATATATATATATATATATAGCTATAGAAGCTTTTGTCGATGCTTCTGACTCAAGCCTCCACGCTCAATAACCACCGAGCCGTTCATGGAGGATCAAGAGAAGCCGGCTTTGTGGATCGACTCCATTGAAGCGCTGGAATAGCCGACGTCTTTACTGAACACTTGAACGAGCCGTTTATACAATGTCAAGCTACGTGTCAGCTGCAGACACTTTGTTAACGTACAAGCGAGTTTATGAACGGAAGACAAACAAAAGACAGAGTTAATGGATTTATAATCCTCATAATTCAAATGCAAATTAGACTTTCATTTCATTTGATGATTGCAAAGAGTCGGGATACATTTTTTATATCCAGCTGCAAAGAGCCAACATGGTATTCCTCCATCGCCTACCTCTCTATAAAGCCCCGGGAGATTTGGCTTTCATTTGCTCCCTCAAACTCACCGTTTACTCTTTTGAATCATCGCTTGCAGTTAATTATTTCCCACCTTTGACTTCTCCAGAGATAATTCCTGCAGAAGCCAAAGGACGAACATGGCGGCGCAGGTTTAATTCTGATTCACTGTGAAGTGTCACATGAGCTGCAGCAGGAACTCTTCAGTAGGAACTCTTCAGGAACGAGGACTTTAGCTGTGCACATGTAGTGCGATAACGAAATGCTACACACATGTAGCGCGATAACGAAATGCTACACACATGTAGCGCGATAACGAAATGCTACACACATGTAGTGCGATAACGAAATGCTACACACATGTAGTGCGATAACGAAATGCTACACACATGTAGCGCGATAACGAAATGCTACACACATGTAGTGCGATAACAAAATGCTACACACATGTAGTGCGATAACGAAATGCTGTGGTCGTTTTAAATCTCTTTGAAGTATTTTGTTGGTGATTTTGTGTCTCTTTATGGTAGTTTAAAATCTATTTTAAGTAGTTGTGAGTTTCTTTGTACTCATTTTGTTTAATTGTGGTCATTTTGTGTCTTTTTGTAGTTATTTTGTGTCTCTTTGTAATAATTTGGCCTATTTGTGGTCGTTTTGTGTCTTTGTAGTTCTGTTGTGTCTCTTTGTGGTTGTTTTTGTCGTAGTTTTGAGTGTCTTTTAACCTTTAAAGCTCCAAGGCATGTTTTAGGATTTAGCTCGAAATAGCATACCCAAACTAAAAAGGGTGTATCTCTGCAACCACAAGGGCTATTTGAATAATTCTGGTGTCATAATAAAGGCAACCCTTGTGAGCTTTTGGTCAGATGTGTAAATATTAGTATATATGTTGCTGGCTAAGAGTAAATAAAGATTGAAACACAGAACAAATAGAAGTTCCAGGTCCGCCTATAGAAAAAAGCACTTTCAGGATGATTATCTCCTTGAAATGATGCTTCACTAAGAAGAAGAAGAAGAAGAAGAAGAAGAAGAAGAAGAAGAAGAAGAAGAAGAAGAAGAAGAAGAAGAAGAAGAAGAAGAAGAAGCCCTGAGGCTCTCCCAAATCATAGCACAATATGTGAACAGTCTCTCTGCACTGTTTTCACTTGAAAAAGTGAAGCAGAACAAAGTCAGATTGGGTAAAGTACAGAGAGAATTCAGGCGAGGTTTCCAAAATTTGCATTTCGGCACATTTGCGCATATTTTCGTGCATCTGTGACATTTGAATTTTTTCATGTAGCAAACCTTATATAAATTAAATATTTCTCTTTCATATGACTTTTGGTGTTCAATAAACTTGTATCAGTGTGGATTTACTGGGGGAAATGCATTTTTTCAACAAAAAAAAATAAAATTTCAAAATGTGCTGGCTCAGCGATTTATGTTGCTGTGTTCTTTGGTTCGTATCTCGGTGATGCTTTGCAGCAGAGGGATTTGGTGAATAGATTTGGAATCTGTGTGGAATTGTCTTGCTTTTTGCTATTTGTCTTTTTCTGATAGCACCAAGCTACGGGTTGCTAGTTCCGGAAACATGCAGAGTGGGCTGACTCGTGACAAAATTATAACTATTTTATTTTAATAATTATTTTAGTTGGTGTTTGAGTTGTGTTAAAATGGCTGACTAATTATTGTAGCCCAGGTGCTCTTGTTTAATTTGATGTGTAACATCAATATATTTGTTCATGATTATTGTAATGCTTTACACAGTTTAATTAAAATTTAAAAAAAGGACCTATATAGGTCCATTCGGGGCTTTAAAGGTAATTGTGAGTATCTGTGTAGTTATTTTGTGTCTCTTGGTGGTCATTTTGAGTCTCTTTGAAGTTGTTGAGAGTGTCTTTGTAGTAATTTTGCGTCTCTTTGTGGTTACTTTGTGTCTCTTTGTAGTCGTTGTGTCATTGTCATTGCTTTGTGGCATTTTGAGGTCGTTTTAAGTCTCTTTGTGGTCGTTTTTGTGGTAGTTTTGAGTGAAGTACATGTGAGTCTCTGTGTAGTTATTTTGTGTCTCTTTGTGTTTTTTTGAGTCTCTTTGAAGTTGTTGAGCATCTTTGTAGCAATTTTGGTTATGTGTGGTCGTTTTGAGTGTCTTTCTAGTTTTTTGCTGCCTGTGGCCCGTTCAGTCATCCATCCATGCCAATAATATAAATTGTAGTAAAACACTCAAATGGGCCACGTTCCTCTGCTCATCATTCTTTGCCGTATCCTGTGATTGATCGACAGTCGTGCCCCCAATTAGGCAAATTACTTCACTGTCACTATCTGCTAATATATGTATCGTTTAACGAGGAGGACGTGTGGCATTCGTCAGTTACGGATCATCTGAATATTTAGTTCCATGCAATAAAACATTAATGCTTTAAAACTAAAGATGACTGGATGAATCCTCTCAGAAATGTTGAAATAATTCAGTTTGTTGATCTGTATATTTATTTTACCTGACTGATGTTCTCCATCTTCTAAAGCTCTGCTTGTATCCTCATTCCTGCTCATATATATATATATATATATATATATATATATATATATATATATATATATATATATATATATATATATATATATATATACATCAACACCTCAGCGTAATCACCCCCATCATCTGCCTTCCTTTCCTTTTCACACGTTCACACTTTCCTCTCCCTCCTTCTTGTTGCCGGAGTCACCTTCACCCTTGCTGTTAATCACTCCTTTCACTCGAGGGAGGCTCTTCCTCTGTTTCTCCTCACCGCGGATCTGTACGGCGCCTCCATCTGCCCTTCACCTCCGCCGCTGAATCACAACCAAGGGATCAGAGCGGAGAAAAAATAAAAAGAAGAAGAAGAAGAAACAGCCGAGCACAGCGGTGAAATAAATCAACAAGCTGGTGGGAAAACAGACTCCTGCTGGTCTTCAGGCCTCCGACTGTGCTCCTAATAATCAATGAATATGATTATAGGCGCTGACGTTCTGTGTTTACTGTACATTGTACAGAATAAAAGCAGTGGTGCCGTGACAGCGCGTGTGAAGTTGCAAATGTGTTTATTTTGTCGTGTTCTTTCTCCATTCCAGGGCTCGATAAAGCTACACCAATGCAGAAAGAAAAAGGTGCAAAGGGGTACATGAAAAATCCAGCATTCATTTCCGATTTATGGAGAATAGAATAAGCGTCTCCCTTTGTCTCGGTTTCTGGCGGCGGTGTTTACAGCCTTCGATGCGCTTTCCAACACACACAATTGTCTTTGTTAGCTGGTGGGAAGCCGGTGAGGGATCACAGAGGAGGTCAGATCCCTGGTAGGCGACACAGCTCAAACACACGATTCCCTCCTGATGAAGCTCGACACAGGAAGGGAAAAAGAAAACCGCATTATGTGCCATTGTATATATATATTACCTTTTTTCATCCTGAAACAGTGTTTTTCAAGATTCAACAATGTCTAGCGATATGTTAGCATGCTAAAATTAGCATGCTAACATTAGCATGGTAACATTAGCATCGTCAGAATGGGCTCATACTAAGAAAACTAAGTCCTCTGGGGACCATGAATGTCTGGATTTTTTTCACGAACATCCAAAGTTTTGCTAAAAAAACGTTCAAACTAAAAGTAAAAGATATGTCCGGACAAACCTGGACTCGTCAGCGTCGGATCCTCCTCCTCTTTTATCCCCTCGGTTGTTTTGGGTTTAAAACATCCCAAACCGTCTGTTTGAAGCCGCTTTTATCCTCCAAACTCAGGTTGACTCTAATCTGCCGAAACCCCCCGAGATGACGACAACGCCTCCATATTGGGACGTCAACACATTGGCAGACCGGCTGTGTGGGAGTCGAGCCGATGGAAGAGGAACACACATGTTGTTTTTCACACTTTAATCCTCCAGTGAAGGTGGAGCATGAGCACTGGGAGATGCCCAGTACAACCACAGCTCCCAGTGTTAGTCCAGGAAGGACAAAGCTGCTCATTTCTTTTGAGAACAAAGTAAAGGAAAAGAATTGCAACTCACAATACTTAAAAAATAGCAAACACATTGCATTTTTCTACAATTCGTTGTCGAACACATGATTAATTTTTTTAGTCCTTCGGGACGACCAATATTTATTTTCCTCCTAAATCTATAGAGGATAAGTTATCAGGTGTAATTCCATTGCAAAGAGTTGGCTTTGCTCAAATCAGCAGATGATGAATAACCCTGACTCCTAAATTATGCCCCGAACTCTGCTGCAGTTTGACAAAAACAAACTGCGCCGGGCGTAATTCATTAATTACATGAAGTTTAAAATAAGGTGGTAGAGATCTTTGCTCCAACACTCTCAGTATATAATTTAAACAACGAGAACTGTAAAACATTTTTACACGTTCCAAGAATTAAACATTAATGGAACAATGCTGGATTTGATAAATTAAAATATTTATAATCCTGACATTGTGGAGAGGGCTTTGGAAAAGGATTTTTGACCGTAGGGCGATAAAATGTATTGAAAATAAGGCGAGAGAATAATATAAAATAAATGAGAATAATCATATTTTTCAGTGTTGTTTTGAGGCAATCTGAACCCATGTCATCTGAGTGGAGGGAAATAATAAACAACAATCGCCTTAGCTCAGCATGTTAGCATGATAACATGATATAGTATAGTAGAATATCATGATACTGCAGGTTTCTTACCATCAACCAAAAGACAGAAATGTTGACCTGATGATGAGGCTAAGGGAAAAGTCCGGTGATCACTTGCCTGGTCGGGTTCATCCTCTGAGGAACATGAACGTCAGTACTAAAATGTGTTCAAAGCCATTTTATTTAAAAAAGGGCGTACATTTCATAGATTAAAACCCAAAACAGTGCCCATGGACTTGCAGACCGGGGTGGTGGTTCCCATCTTCAAGAAGACCGGAGAGTGTGCTCAAACTATCGTGGCATCACACTGCTCAGCCTCCCGGGAAAAGCTTATGCCAGGGTGCTGAAAGGGAGGCTCCGACCGCTTGTCGAACCTCAGATTCAAGACGAGCAGTGCGGATTCCGTCCCGGTCGTGGAACAGTGGACCAGCTCTTTACCCTCGCAAGACTACTGGAGGGATCCTGGGAGTTTGCCCAACCAGTCTACATGTGCTTTGTAGACCTGAAGAAGGCTTTCGACCGGGTCCCTCGGGGGTCTTTGTGGGGGGTGCTGCGGGAGTATGGGGTGCTGGACCCGTTGGCACGGGCCATCCGGTCTCTGTACTGCAGTAGGAGCTGTGTTCGTATCCTCGGTAATAAGTCAGACACGTTCCCGGTGGGTGTTGGCCTCCGCCAGGGCTGCCCTTTATCACCGGTCCTGTTCGTGACCTTCATGGACAGGATATCTAGGAGCAGCCAGGGGGCGGAGAGGATCCGGTTCGGGAGTCTCGGGATCGCCTCTCTGCTGTTCGTGGATGATGTGGTCCTGTTTGCCTCCTCGGACTGTGACCTCCAGCATTCACTGGGGCGTTTTGCAGCCGAGTGTGAAGCGGCAGGGATGAGAGTTAGCGCCTCCAAATCTGAGGCCATGGTGCTCTGCCGGAAACCGGTGGATTGCTCCCTCCAGGTGGGGACAAACTGCCTACCCCAAGCGAAGGAGTTGAAGTATCTCGGGGTCTTGTTTACGAGTGAGGGTAAGGTGGAGCGGGAGATCGACAGGCGGATCGGTGCGGCTGCAGCAGTAAAACAGGCGCTGTACCGGTCCGTCCTGGTGAAGAGGAGCTGAGCCGGAAGGCGAAGCTCTCCATTTACGGGTCGGTCTACGTTCCAACCCTCACCTATGGTCACGAACTCTGGGTCGTGACCGAAAGAACAAGGTCTCGGATACAAGCGGCCGAAATGAGCTTACTCCGTAGGGTGGCCGGGCTCACCCTTAGAGATAGGGTAAGGAGCTCGGACATCAGGAGGGAGCTTGGTGTTGAGTCGCTGCTTCTTCGTGTCGAAAGGAGTCAGCTGAGGTGGTTCGGGCATCTAGTCAGGATGCCTCCTGGACGCCTCCCATTAGAGGTTTTCCAGGCACGCCCAACTGGTAGGAGACCGAGGACTCGCTGGAGGGATTATATCTCCCGGCTGGCCTTGGAACGCCTCGGGGTCCCCCAGAATGAGCTGGAAAATGTTGCGGGTGAGAGGGAAGCCTGGGTCGGCCTGCTGAACCTGCTGAACCTGCTGCCACCGCGACCCGACCCCGGATAAGCGGCTGATAATGGATGGATGGATGGAATCATTCATTCCAGGCCCAGAAAAAAACATCTCTCGTTTTTCATTTTCACACCAAAAGTTGACCTCAAGTTCAAAGTCTTAACCCGAAAAAATGTGTGTAACGGCTCATTATGGGATGCGGTGTAAGCGGTGCTTTCATGTGTTGGTGGGGAGTTCTTGTCTTCCAGCCGGCGGCCGGGAGAAGAAAGACCACATGAAGGCCCGAACGAGATGCAGCCGTAAATATTTGATGAGCCGCTGCCTGTTTCCAGCAGCTTAACGGTCAGCGTCCAAGGTCGGAAGAATCCGCAGTCACACACACACACACACACACGTATATGTTTGCCGTACGTGCACAAAGAGAAACGTGGACACAAACAAACACCCACGCGTGTCTGTGTGTTTCTATCCTTGTGAGGACACTGACGGAGGACACACATATTCCCTTTTGCGCTGCAACGTAATTATCTGTCTTATTCTACTCTAGCATATCTTCATATTCTTTTTATATTGTCTTCTTAATTCATTATTTGTCAGAACCGCTTGGTATTATTACCTCGTTTTGATGAACTTCCCTTGCGTTTCAACAAAATCCTTTTTCTCCGTCCGAAAATCGTATGTTCTGTTTTTCTGTAAAAAAAGAAGAAATCCTTCCTTTCCACTTTCCAAAGAAGTTTTTTTCTTCATTTCCGTTTTTCTAAGTTGTCCTCACTTTCAAAAATGTCACAAAACAAACTCAGGAGATTTTCAAAGTAAAAGCCTTTCCACTCTCCAATGGCACAGCACATGAATGCATCAAAACTATTCATACAGGCAGCTATGTCTCGGGCTTTTATTGTGAAAGAACAGAAGGACTGCGCTGTAAAAAAGGAATAATAAAGCTTTTCCTTTTGGTTCGGACTACGGCGCCTCCATGTTGTGTGTGTTTTCAAGTACAACGTGATTTGTTGACGCCTCTATTCACGTTGCGAAATCTCAGAATAAATCAATGCAAAAACAGTTTAAAAGAATATAATGACGCGCAAATTCATCGCACAACAAAAAAAAAACACCCTCGTTGTGCAAAGGCCTGAAATCAACCACTGGACCTCACAAAGACAGAAGTACAAGAACACACACACACACACACACACATATACACACTCTTCAGCTTTCTGGTTTCTCAACTGTTTGAAGAATGCCCGATCGATTCATCAATGCGCGTTGTTCTCTCGTTCATCATCAAAGCGTCGCCAATGCTTTATTCGTTTATAATTAGGAGCTGAAGCTCGGCAGCAGCTCGCCGCACATCGTCCGTCTCTCTCCGCCGCCAGCGTCACGCACGCCGCTGCCACTCACGTCGCTGCCACTCACATCCATCTTCCGTCTGCCGCGCCTTCGCCGAGACGGCGGACGAATGGAGGAGACGAGGATGGAGGAGGCGAGGATGGAAGAGGCGAGGATGGAGGAGGCGAGGCCGCTCGGCCCGAGAGGACGGAGAGCAGGAGGAAATCGACGTGGACGGATGCGCGGCACGATTCGGCCACCAGGGGGCAGAAAAAACGTATCATTACGCAACGCGGGGACGCACAGCGGAATGCAGGTGTAGCCCGATTTCAACGCAAGAAAAACACAAAACAAGAACAGAAGTATGTTTATTTTGAATTTGCGTCATAATTAATGTAAACGGCAGCAACAACAACAGTTCTCCGGGCAGATAAAATCTTCACGTTAAAAGCTCGACTTCAGGAAATATAGTGTCCGTCAACATCATGAGTCCAGCTCCTCTCGGACCAGCGGAGACGATGGATCCAGATCTCTGTGAAAACAGTCGCCGACCTCCCATGGAGTCTTATTTTGGGCATCGGACAGCCAGGAGCATGCTGGGTAGTGGAGTAGCCTCCGGTCTATAGCTGGGTTAGCTTAGCTTCCATCTGAGCTCTCGGTTCTAGCCCGGTTGGGCGGTCGGCCATCTTTCCCCCGACGTTGAGGGTCGTAAGCCACAAGTGCGTGTTTGTAATATAGTATGATTATATACTCCAACATATACAATTATTGTAGCTTTACAAAAGAAAACAAATCACCAAGAAATTCAGAATCATGGCGAACGGAGGACGAAGCTTCTGACTTTTCACATATATGAGTTTTGAGTTGTTGATATTTGATTATGAATGATGATTTGTTCATCACTCATGTTACTATCTCAGGATGAACTATATTAACCTAACAATTCTAGCGCCACCATATGAGAGAGAGAGAGAGTGTGAGAGAGACTGTGTGTGTGAGAGAGACTGTGTGTGTGTGAGAGAGAAAGAGAGAGAGAGAGAGTGTGTGAGAGAGACTGTGTGTGTGAGAGAGAGAGAGAGAGAGGGGAGAGAGAGAGAGAGAGAGAGAGAGAGAGAGATAGAAAGAGAGAGAGAGAGACTCATCTCCTTTGGGAATAAAAACAAAACGTTTCTTTCCGACGACACAAAGCCTGGTTGATACCGGTCGGCCCTCACAGTGATGGACCGATCAGTTATCTGCAGCATTTGCTCTTTCATATCGCAGTAATCAAGATTTATGATGCGTTTGCTGAGAGAAACCTCTCAGTGGCGCGTTGAGGGAAGCAAAGTGCAGACAGAGCACGTCGTCTCGGGGACGCTGAAGCCTACTTCTGGACGATAAGACTTTCTATTTCAGGCGGTAGTTAAGACAGGTAGCATCACCTGGGAATTACCTGGAAGCCCTTTAGAGCGGTGGATGAATCACAGCCGCCGACGTGCTCGGCAAGCGGAGAAGGGGATGAAATTAGCAGCGGAACATGTTTCTATCAGAAGCTCCAGAAGGTGATAAACAACAACAAAGACGACGTATAAAAAGCAGCAAAGTGGGCACG
This sequence comes from Taurulus bubalis, assembly GCF_910589615.1. Lineage (NCBI taxonomy): Eukaryota > Metazoa > Chordata > Actinopteri > Perciformes > Cottidae > Taurulus > Taurulus bubalis. The sequence continues at coordinate 2,250,553 of NC_136596.1, read as the reverse complement.
GAGGAAAAGAGCGATGGGCCTGCACTGCAGCTTTCTGTTCCCAGTAAATAGTCTCAACCGTAACGTTCATCAGTCAGAGACAAATATCTGAGACAGCGACAGCAAACAAGGGAGGCTCATCAATATTTCAGAGCATGCGGTAACAAAATAAATAAAGAGGAAAGGAGGCCAGCGGCTTTAACGCTGACGTTTCTGTGTGGTTATTCCAGATGATGCTCGGCGGCGTTTATTAATGCTCCGGGGTTCGGGCGCTACGGGGATGACAGAACTCGGCTGCGTTTGATTCCCCGGTTTGCGGTGGCGGCGCTACGCGGGGATGTGTTGCTTTAACCCTTCGAGGTCTTCGAGCGCGCGCACGCGCTATACGATACTGCCGTTTTGAAAATATTCACTCAGTCACGATAAATCTGCACAGAAATATGGTTCCACGTCTCCAAGATTTAGCTAAGAAGAGGAAACTAATCCTGGTATAAAGTAAAATGAACCTGTACTTATAAAGCGCTTTTATAGTCTTCCGACCACCAAAACGCTTTCACACTACATGACATCATTCACCCATTCACACAATGGTGGGAGGAGCTAAGGTACCACCTGGTGCTAAAATTCAACCCCATGTGGGAGGAGCTAAGGTACCACCTGGTGCAAACATTTATCCGCATGTGGGAGGAGCTAAGGTACCACCTGGTGCTAACATTCAACCGCATGTGGGAGGAGCTAAGGTACCACCTGGTGCTAACATTCAACCGAATGTGAGAGGAGCTAAGGTACCACCTGGTGCTAACATTCAACCCCATGTGGGAGGAGCTAAGGTTCCACCTGGTGCTGACATTTAACCCCATGTGGGAGGAGCTAAGGTACCACCTGGTGCTAACATTCAAACCAAAACAAAGAGACGTAATCGATGCGGAAACCGAAGCTCGTGTTGATCCGCGACTAGAAATAGTCCCAAAATGCACCGTTTTTGTCTTATTTGAGAAACATTTGCTGAATGCTACAGCGCCCACCGGTTTGAGAAGGGAAAATACATATTCATGAGTAGTGTTTTTTTTAGGATCTTCAGAGCTGAGAGCCACAGGTCAAAATAGTATTAAGAGGCTCACGCTGGTTTTGGTCTTTTTATGTGGATTCGTGAACAGAAACTCGTCCCACAGTGGCGGTTCTTTTTCCGTTAGCTAGCGGGCTAATTCCCCCGTGCGTTCATGCTATGGATTCACACGCACCAGAGCAACTAAAAGCAGTCACCATCTTTCCTTTTGCACCAGTTCCGTGTCCGTGATCTTCCTGTTCCGCTTATTTTTCTTCTGCTCCTGATGAAGCCCCTCCAGACTCACATCACAGCACTTTATTCTGCGGCTGAGAGGAACTCTCCGTGAACGATCCTCTCTCTCCACCTGGTCCGGGTTCATATTCTGGCTGCAGTGTTTTCTACAGTGATCCTGGGTGGAGCTGACAGGGTAATGAAGAGGGGAGTGACTGCACCAGGATGGATAATGAATAATTCTCTTTTCACTCCACAACCCCTCTGCCATGGATCGGGATCTGATCCATGCTCCTTCATCAGAATCACTTGAGCCAAAACGTGGACAGGAGAGCGACAGCGTGCGTTTAATTCATGTGCGGCGATTTGACATTTATTCACTTCAGCGTAGTGAAGAAGAAGAAGAAGAAGAAGAAGAAGAAGAAGAAGAAGAAGAAGAAGAAGAAGAAGAAGAAGAAGAAGAAGAAAGGGGAAAATACCTAAATTAAAAAAAAGTGTTTGCAGCTCGGTGGGCCAAATGGCGCCGTTAGTTATTCTCCGTGTTTTGCGGCAGTACCTTAGAAAGCTACGATTCTCTGGATTGTAATTATTTCAACCATTTCAAGATCGGATCACCACAGCAGCTACAGTTAATGTTAATGTCAAATCTGCTGACACACAATCCTACACCAAGAGGCTCACTAGGTTCCCAGTTCCTAAATGAGGAGTTACCGCCATCAGACCACTTCCATCCATCTCTGTAAAGGCCCTTCTCCTGAGGGTATCAGATTCTGTATAATCTGGTTCTCCTCCATATTTCTCACGATGGCCAGGTCTGTGTGGTGTTGTCTGCAGTAGCTCTGGGCCTGAGCCCACGCCATGGTGGTGTTAATGTAGACAAATGTCTCTTAGAGCCCTGAAAGTAGAGCAGAGAGAAGTGCTGAGTAGAGGAACCACAACAGACTACATGATGCAGACCAGTTTGTTGTTCTGAATGAATCTCAGCATGAAGGTGGATCAACACGGAGCTGTGTGAATATGAACATGCAGCGTCCATTGAGGCCCACATTCATAAAAGCATCAGAGATATTTTCACTCCAACAGACATGATACAAACCGGCTGAATGAGCATTAATCTGCTTTAAATGACATTCATGTAGCTGAAGACTAGTTCAAGTAACTGTGAGGAACTTTTAACTGGTCCTGAACCAGTCTCAGTCTAGTCCTGGTCCTCTATAGACCTCAGTGTAGTCCTGGTCCTCTATAGACCTCAGTATAGTCCTGGTCCTCTATAGACCTCAGTCTAGTCTTTGTCCTCTATAGACCTCAGTGTAGTCCTGGTCCTCTATAGACCTCAGTGTAGTCCTGGTCCTCTATAGACCTCAGCACCAGAACCAACACTACCACTTTAGTCCACAGGGGGCACTAGAACCACCACAACATGGCAGTGTGTCATAGTAACTTTAATATTCTCACCTTTGACATTGAAGCAAACTGATTTGATGGTAAATTTACATCTGATGTCGCCCCATTCCCCATGTGAATACATCACTGCACAGTTTTCTACTCCGTTGTGGTTGTCCGGTAGTCCAGACCCCCATCGTCTGAACTCCGTCTCTCCGGGTTTGTAGAAGCTTGGGTTTGACAGTGACCACCTCCAGCCGCCCACGTGCAGTCCTATCCAGACTCGCTGAATCAATATTTCATTGAGATATAAAGAAATAGACTTTCAGATATTTTTACTTCCCATTTACAGTTTTGATTCTGACGATCTGTCTGATTTATTATTTCAAGTCTGTCTTAAAACATTATTCAGGTGCTAATATGAAAATGTATGCTAACAGCGCAAACAATGCTAATAGATAACGATGCTAACAGCGCTAACAGTGCAAACAAAGGCAACAAGATATATTTACATGGACAATGATTGTTTGATGAGATATTAATGCTGTGAAAATCCAGTACAGATCAGCGGTATGTTGCATTAAATCATATGTTTTGAATGTAAAATCTTAACCAGAAAATGTAACATAAAAACATTTTTACTGTTGATTACTGTTGATTGTATTTGTCCCTGCAAAATAAAAAATAAATAAAAAAAACCCAGTTCCTCAAACATACTCTGACACGAACATTTTGAATACAACAATAAACCTGGAAAATGCCAGGTCAATCACATCAAGTGAAACAAGGAAAACATAACAGTGTGAGCTCCTCTCTGTCAGGAGCTGACTGTTGAGGTGCAGCTCATGCAAAGTTCTGCAGCAATCATTTTACTAATGGCTTTAATGTCCAGTAAGTGTGTTTCTATGGATGCTAGTGTATTAGAGCAGAGTGTGTGTGTCTCTTTAAGAAGACCTTAACGTTCTGGGCCCTGAGGTCATTTTCTCGATTTTACATAATTTCTTAAATTATATCAAAGATGAAAAACTGAATCTTGATTTTTGGAAATTCTTCATATCTCTTGTGAAAACATAACTTTGCTCAGGTGGTTGAACGGTTTTGGAGCTAGAAATAGTTTACCAAAGGTCTTAGGTTCACAAAAGCAATGAAATATATGGATACAATGGTAGATACATGTAAATAAATGTCTAAAACCACATTTTGTATTATTGTTTTTTGAGTAGAAATGTGGTCTGTCAAACCTTTCACCAAAATAATAGAAATGGGACTGAGAAATGACTTCATTCTGCAGATAAAGCTTCATGGGGTGTGTGCAAAGGAAAAAATGACCATTACAACTTTTGTTTTTCAAATAAAATATGTATTATACATTAAAACAATATATCGACACATATACATGTTCAGAAAATAGAAAACAGACAGGGGCTGGTGGGGATGGCTGTGGTGAATCCTCTCTGTAAAATAAATGACTACTAGTTAGTACTAAGTTCATACAGTAACAGCTCAACAGGTGTACGTGTGGAGCTGAGCTGTGGACCTGGTAAAAAGTGTCAGGGTCTTCGTCAGTCTTCCACGTCAGCGTAGCGAAGCGGCATGTTGTCCACTAGACCCTGACAGCTGTGAATCCTCTCTGTAAAATAAATTACCACTAGTCAGTACTAAGTTCAATGAAAGCAGACCCGGCACTATGGGCGGGCCTTGGGGGGGCGGGCCGCCCTGGACGGACAAGCCTGTCAGTCACTTATCACACGTAAAAAAAAGGGCAACTCTCTGTCGCCGGCGACAGGAGCTGTCACAGGAGGTAACATGCAAACAGGATGCAAAACTTAGATTGCCGTAACTCCTCGAATATTTACGCCATCAACGAAATTCGAAAGGGGATTCTGAACGCTAAGAAGCGTAGCTTTCCATTGCCATGCGGTCCATTACGGTATTGGTATAGAAAAACGGTGGCGAGCTTGTCTGTGGGGGAGGGGTGGAAGAGAGCAGGGCAGAGCAGCAGCAGAGAGCAGAGGAGAGAGTTTGACTGGCTTTTCACTGCCTTTTGAGTGGTGTTTTCTTTGGAAATAATATGTTGTGGTTGTAAATAATAGTATTAGTATAGTTTCTGAGAGTTCTCGGCTCTCGAACTCATTGCTTTGCAGAACGAACATGTTCTGCAAAGCAATGTCTTCTTAATTTCTGTTGTAGGCTAGCTGTTGGTAGGCCCTTTTCGTTGTTGCTGCGCTCCGCTCTGTTTCGGACAAACACCGGACAGTGTGTTGTTGTTGAGTGTGTTGTTATCGTTATTGTTGTTGTTAATGTTGTTGCTGGATGTTTTAGCCTAATAATTTTAGACCTTTTTAGACCTATTTTTTAAATGTCTTGTTGTGGCTGAATCTGCTATCTGCTGATCTTTCAATACAATATATTGTTGGACTTATGTGTTGCTTGATTGCTGTGTTGATTGATTGCCATAGGCCTACGGTTCATGTCTAATTCTATTGGGTAGGCTACCTGCTACCTTGTGAGATTCTAAATAATACCGTCTGTCACCTTTTTGTGCCGGAGTTCGATTATAGGTGAAAAGTTGAACTACTATGCTACCATAGGCTGTAAAAAAAAAAGTGCCCCCCAACCCCAAAGCAACGTAAGGCCCACCCCCCGCAAATCAGTGCCTGGTGCCGGGCGTGAATGAAAGAAAGTTTCGATTACACATCAAAACACATAACAGAGATCCAGCAGGGACTATGCTCAGGGCATTAGCTAAATGTGCTAACGTTGCTAATGTAAACAAACTACCAATAGTTAGCGTTATGTCTTTTCCTCACAACCTCAACCTCTGGCAGGACGTTGAGGTCCATCAGGACCAAGACCTCACGCCACACCAACAGTTTTTCCCCGTCAGCAGTCGGGCTCATCAACAGAGCCCAGGTCCCCCACTGACTGACTCTGTCACCCCAAGGACTATTTTTCGGACTATTTTTTCTTTCTTTTCTTTCCTCTTTTTGTACTTCTTTTCTGTTTGTAAATTGTTTTATTTAAGTTTACAGCTAAGCAGGTGATGTTTAACTAGAATAATGCACAACGAAATGTGTTTTATCTCCCTAACCTTTGAAGTAAAGTACACAAATGTTAAAAGTGTACTGCAGTACTTTCTACTTCTCCTCTGAAACATTTCCGATGGATGTATTTCAACAGTTTACGTTCCTGAAGGCTGCACACTTAGATCAGATTCAGCAGTTTACAAACAAATAATTTATTAAAGAAAAAGTAGAAATACCACAAACTTACAGAGATAAAATATTGATATCTTCCAACCCTGACTCTCTCTCTCTCTTTCTCTCTCTTTCTCGCTCTAGTTTATCAGGACATCTGCTGCCACCTAGTAGACGAAACGATTATAATCAGTCAACAAGTGAGTCAAATATTTCTTTTAATAATCATTTATTAAAATAAATAAACACATATTACAATTTTCTCAAGATATTTGATGTTTGTGCTGTGAAGGAAAAGTTCTCAGATACCATATATATATAAATATATATATATATATATATATATATATATATATATAATATTATATCCGCTACATGTATTTCATAACGTTATTATATTTGCAGATTGATATCAATGATAAAAACATATAATAACCAAATTAATTAATTAAGATGTTTTATTAGATTAGATTAGATTTTTTATAATACATTTTTTATATTTAAATCACTTTGCAGCGTGGTCCCAGTACACTTTGTAATTAAAAAGAATACATAAATAAAACACATAAATATGAAAAGTAAAACAACCCATTAGAAGGATTCTTGTTAAAGGGGACGGACTAAATCCTGGTTTAGGCTTTAATGAATACTAATTAAACATTTCACATTAAAGTGATGATTATATTACTGCATCAATAATTATAATACATTAATATCATAAAAATATTCAGTATAATGAGTACTTTTACTTTTGGTACTTGACGTATTGATGCTGATCATTTTTGACTTTTAATGGCAACAGAGTATTTTAACACCGTAGTACTTTTACTTAAGAGTACTTTAGTGACTTGTGAGGTTAACATAATATATTGTTAAACTAAACCGCCATTAAAATAAGTAGATAGAGAGACTTATCTAATCTTCTGAATTAAAAGTCAAACTGGTGATTATTTCAAACCAATTTAGTTTTTATTTTATTTTTACATGTTGATTTTCAGTAAACAAAACTAATTCAATTTAATTAGTTTTGCTCACTGAAAATCAAATACATTAAATTATAATCCACTCTACCAGTTCAGTCACTTCCTGTCTTGCGTGTTTTAATATATTGAGTTCCACCCAATGATTTAGGAACTGAAACAGGAAGTTAGATTGTTCTTGTGTTTAGTTTTTGTGTAGTAAATGCTTTTTCGAAAAAATGCTGATTTCATGAAAAGTATAGAATTTTCTCTCCATCTTTATTTTGTCTCTCAAGAAAATCTGATTTAGTTTTTTAAAACACAAATGTTTAAATATTCTCACAATGAACTGGAGGAAGTATTCAAACTCCTACGTGTCAGGAAGTTAACTCCATGTTTAATCTGTGATGAAAACATGTTTCCTGTTTTCAGATCACTTTCAGGATTACAAGATATCCGTTCATCTTATAAATGACGACAACAAGTTTTAGCGTTTATAAATGTTTTGTGTCATGAAGATGAAATAACCGGCGGACATATTGAATATGTGAGAAATACATTTGAGTAGAATTTGATATCAGATTTAGAGACTTAAAAACAGAACGTTTCCTTTTGTAATGTGGTATTTATTTACTTAAAAGTACTACGAGGAACTTTTAGTCAATGTGGGTTCTGTCGCCCCCTGTGGACTAAAGAGGTAGTGTCTCTAAACACCAGGGTCCCTTTAGAAAACCTAATGTTACTGTTTACCATGAGGACTATAGAGGACCAGGACTACACTGAGGACTATAGAGGACCAGGACTAGACTGAGGTCTATAGAGGACCAGGACTACACTGAGGACTATAGAGGACCAGGACTACACTGAGACTATAGAGGACCAGGACTAGACTGAGGTCTATAGAGGACCAGGACTACACTGAGACTATAGAGGACCAGGACTACACTGAGGTCTATAGAGGACCAGGACTACACTGAGACTATAGAGGACCAGGACTACACTGAGACTATAGAGGACCAGGACTAGACTGAGGTCTATAGAGGACCAGGACTACACTGAGGTCTACAGAGGACCAGGACTACACTGAGACTATAGAGGACCAGGACTATACTGAGGTCTGTAGAGGACCAGGACTACACTGAGGACTATAGAGGACCAGGACTAGACTGAGGTCTATAGAGGACCAGGACTACACTGAGACTATAGAGGACCAGGACTAGACTGAGGTCTATAGAGGACCAGGACTACACTGAGACTATAGAAGACCAGGACTACACTGAGACTATAGAGGACCAGGACTACACTGAGACTATAGATGACCAGGACTACACTGAGACTATAGAGGACCAGGACTACACTGAGACTATAGAAGACCAGGACTACACTGAGACTATAGAGGACCAGGACTAGACTGAGGTCTATAGAGGACCAGGACTACACTGAGGACTTTAGAGAACCAGGACTACACTGAGGTCTATAGAGGACCAGGACTACACTGAGGTCTATAGAGGACCAGGACTACACTGAGGTCTATAGAGGACCTGGACTAGACTGAGGTCTATAGAGGACCAGGACTAGACTGAGGTCTATAGAGGACCAGGACTACACTGAGGTATATAAAGGACCAGGACTACACTGAGGACTATAGAGGACCAGGACTAGACTGAGGTCTATAGAGAACCAGGACTAGACTGAGGTATTTAGTATATTTCAGTACTTTGAGGGCAAACGTTTGATAAATGAATCATTTCAGTATATTTCGCTGTCAGATTAAAGAGTATTCAGGTAAATTTTCACATTTTTTTAAAAGTTTCATTACTCTGAGTCCAGAAGCCACAGAGCCCAGAGCCCAGAGCCCAGAGCCCAGAGCCCAGAGCCCAGAGCCCAGAGCCCAGAGCCCAGAGCCCAGAGCCCAGAGCCCAGAGCCCAGAGCCCAGAGCCCAGAGCCCAGAGCCCAGAGCCCCGGTTGCATCAGGACCTCGTGGAACAGGAAGTGTCGTCTTCCTGCAGAAGCGAGCGAGCTCATCAGGAAGTCGGCGGCTGAACCATGAACACGCGGAAACTCAGTGAGTTCATTTCACTTTGTGGTTTTGGGGTTTATATTTCACTAAATTATCATTCATGGGAAGTCATATAAATATCTAAATATGTATGTTTGTGGTCTCCGTGGTACGCAAAGAAAATACTACAAGATACATGATTATATTCATGCTGCACATAACAGCAGGTCAAATAAGATGGTGGATTTTCATTTTAGAGAATTTATATTTATTTATTTGTATCTTCACTAAAGTAAAAAAAAACTTGAGGAGGATTTTAAACAAAAGAACTTGTAATAAATCAAAAGTACCAGTACGCTAATGTGAAGAAACTTCATTACAAGTTATTTCATATTTTACTATTTTTAACTACTTTAGTTAGATTAGTTTAGTTCAGTACTTCACTTTAGTATTTCTTTACGTTAGTATTTCCATTTTATTACTGTATACTTCTACAGACTCACATATTGTACTTTTACTTGACAGCTGTTTTTTTTAAAACTCTTAATTAAGCACGACTCGGTTAAAGATGAATCATTTGTGGTTTGTGAAATACTTCACAGCTGTTGTCTCCGGGCAGGAACCAGAGAGCGGCACTGTTGTACAAATACACAGTTACAACGCAGTACTACAGTCATATACTCATAACTACCACAGTATCTGTGAGCTGTTCGGTTCCTCATAAACGTTTGGTTTCATGTTTGAGGCTCAAAGAGATGCAACTTCAAAGGAGGAAAACATCTGAATGAGACCCAACATTAATGCTTCATTAATACTAATAATATATATTATAATGTATCAGTGACATGCAGATATTACGCAGAACAAGTATTTGTACTTTTGTTACTTAAAAAAGTTGAAAATATCGAGTTGAAAATATCTTTTTTTGTAAAATTCAGGACTTTTACTTGTTACAATGTATTTCTTTACATGGCTATATTATTACTTTAAGTATAATATCTATATCTATATTTATATTTATACCTACGACACTTAGTACAAGTACATTAATACTTAAATACAGTATTTGAGTAAATGTACTCTGGAAGTTTACAGATTACACAAAGTTTGTTTTGTGTAATCCTATAAAAGACAGTAATCTATTGACACTGTGTGTGTGTGTGTGTGTGTGTGTGTGTGTGTGTGTGTGTGTGTGTGTGTGTGTGTGTGTGTGCGTGTGTGTGTGTGTGTCTGTGTGTGTGTGTGTGTGTGTGTTCACTAACAGTTGTCTGCTTCATTGTAGAAGAGGTCGTGTCTTTGTACTCGCTGAATGGACAACGGGCCGACTGTGCCGCTCTTCTTCTGCCGCTTCACCACGTCGTTGTTCCCTTTTTAAAAGCTCTATTTTACCCATGATGCATCTGGGGGCTTGAAACAAAATCGCTGTGTTCTTTGAGTTTTACCGGCCGCATCTGTGATCCGTTGTGAAAACACTCGGCGACGTCTTTAACGAGACAAAACCAATGTCTCTGGATCATAACTGGGAAAGATAATCGTGACGTATATCACGTATACGCTACATTTCTTAAGAAGATTCTGACAGATCCAAGTTTGTGTTTAGCCTAGCTTAGCACAAAGACCAGAAGCAGAGGGAAACTGTTAGCCTTGCACCATCGAAAGTGAAAAAAACCTCCAAAACCATCTTATTTGAGACTTTGCGTTGGATTCTTTCCACAAAATGTCTGAATTTATTGTCCAAATCTTTCGCATGTTTAACAATAAATACAACCTCATGTTGCCCAACAGCTCACAGTTGTTTGTCCACTCTGAGCCACCGTAAATACAAACGTGACCATCCAGAACACGGCCTCCGCCCCGCTGATTCACTCCGTTCATGAGTTGAAGAAGAAGTCTTCACGATGAGTCAATGACACGTTACACAACGAACCAGTCAAAAGGAAATGAAGTAGCTCTGTTTTGTTGTAGAAATAGTGTTATTTTCAAACTTTCTTTCTCATAGTTTCACTCTGAAGATGTATAGAAACATTGAATGAGAGCCGTCATGTCTGCTCCTCCTCTCTGGTGCTCATCATTAGTTTAGAGGAGATGACGGACTCTCGTTGGTCCTGTGGGACGGAAACATAACCGAGCGCCGCTGACAGCTCGAGGGTCTCCGGCTCAGAATAGAAACGATGAGAGTTTCAGCAACTCGAGGGGTCAACAACATTCCTCAGATGACTCTGAGGCAAAGAAAACATTTGTTTTGTGTTTCACACGACAAAGTGAAAACTAAATGTTTGCAGCTGCTGGTCCCAGACGCAGAGATCTCACGTTATGATGTCACCACGTCAGGTTCTACTCTCAACAGCCGATAAGCAACAGGTTGTAGTTGCTGCGTTGCGTCTTTGCGTTGCGTCGTTGCGTCACATCGTCGTGCTGCGTTCCGTTGTTGCGTTGCTGCGCTACGTTGCTGCGTTACGTTGCTGCGTTACGTTGCTGTGTTACGTTGCTGTGTTACGTTGTTGCGTTACGTTGCTGCGTTACGTTGTTGCGTTACGTTGTTGCGTTACGTTGTTGCGTTACGTTGTTGCGTTACGTTGTTGCGTTACGTTACGTTGTTGCGTTACGTTGTTGCATTACGTTGTTACGTTGTTGCGTTACGTTGTTGCATTACGTTGTTACGTTACGTTGTTGCGTTACGTTGTTGCGTTACGTTACGTTGTTGCGTTACGTTGTTGCATTACGTTACGTTGTTGCGTTACGTTGTTGCGTTACGTTGTTGCGTTACGTTGTTGCGTTACGTTGTTGCGTTACGTTGTTACGTTACGTTGCTGCGGTACGTTGCTGCGGTACGTTGTTACGTTGTTGCGTTACGTTGTTACGTTACGTTGTTACGTTGCTGCGTTATGTTGTTACGTTACGTTGTTGCATTACGTTGCTGCGTTACGTTGTTACGTTACGTTGTTACGTTACGTTGTTGCGTTACGTTGTTACGTTACGTTGTTACGTTACGTTGTTACGTTGCTGCGTTATGTTGTTACGTTACGTTGTTGCATTACGTTGCTGCGTTACGTTGTTACGTTACGTTGTTACGTTACGTTGCTGCGTTACGTTGCTGTGTTACGTTGCTGCACTATGTTGTTGCGTTACGTTGCTGCGTTACGTTGTTGCGTTACGTTGTTGCGTTACGTTGTTGCGTTACGTTGTTGCGTTACGTTACGTTGTTGCGTTACGTTGTTGCATTACGTTGTTACGTTGTTGCGTTACGTTGTTGCATTACGTTGTTACGTTACGTTGTTGCGTTACGTTGTTGCGTTACGTTACGTTGTTGCGTTACGTTGTTGCATTACGTTACGTTGTTGCGTTACGTTGTTGCGTTACGTTGTTGCGTTACGTTGTTGCGTTACGTTGTTGCGTTACGTTGTTACGTTACGTTGCTGCGGTACGTTGCTGCGGTACGTTGTTACGTTGTTGCGTTACGTTGTTACGTTACGTTGTTACGTTGCTGCGTTATGTTGTTACGTTACGTTGTTGCATTACGTTGCTGCGTTACGTTGTTACGTTACGTTGTTACGTTACGTTGTTGCGTTACGTTGTTGCGTTACGTTGTTGCGTTACGTTGTTGCGTTACGTTGTTGCATCACGTTGCTGCGTTACGTTGTTACGTTACGTTGTTACGTTACGTTGTTACGTTGCTGCGTTATGTTGTTACGTTGTTGCATTACGTTGCTGCGTTACGTTGTTACGTTACATTGTTACGTTACGTTGCTGCGTTACGTTGTTTCGTTACGTTGCTGCGTTATGTTGTTACGTTGTTGCATTACGTTGCTGCGTTACATTGTTACGTTACGTTGTTACGTTACGTTGCTGCGTTCTGTTGCTGCGTTACATTGTTGCATTACTCTGTTATGTTGCTCTGTTTCATTTGAAGCGAGACAACTTATTCACTATTGAGGCTGAAATATCTCAGCTGAGTCACTGATATAAATCTGTAGAAACCTACAGGTGTGTCTGTCAGGTGTATCGATGCGTCCGTGGACCCTCGTTAACGTCCTTCTCCTCTCCAGGTTTCAAATGGTTCGGCAGCCTCACCAATCTGTCCGCCCGCCGCCCGTCAGAGAAGACCGGCATCAAGGCCCCAGAGCATGATGGGAGCCTCGGCCTCGGCGGCAGATCGGTGGACGACATGCAGTCCGGCCTCCGCAGCCCCGGCTACGCCTGCTCCAGCCAGATGCACACGCATGTGGGCACCGTGCCACGCAGCCGGGCGCAGAAGAAGAGCTGCAGGGGGCTGAAGGAGAAGAAGAAGAAGAAGAAGAAGAAGAAAGGGGAGGAGGAGGAGGAAGAGGAGGAGGAGGGGCTGAGCCAGAGGAAGGCGGGAGAGCATGTCCGAGACTCCCCTCTGCTCAGTGCACTGTCCAGCCTCAGCGTGACCAGTCTGGACCGGACTCTGCCTGGTCCTGGTCCTGGTCCCGGTCCTGGTCCTGGTCCTGCTCCGGCCCGGCCGCTGCCCTCCACCCCGTCACCTTTGACCTCGCCGCACGAACGGCGCCTCAATGACCCCTCGGCGGACCCCTTTAAGAGGAGCAGCGGGGCGTCCGACATGACGACCAGCGGCCTCGCGGCGGCGTCTCTGCAGGACGTCTACGTGCCGATGGACCCGATCGCCGAAGCCGCCCGCAGCCAAACGCAGGAAACAGAGAAGAGAGAGAGCGACCCGCAGGAAGTGGAGCGCGGCGACAGGTGAGGAAGCAGATTGAGTTATTGTACGTTAGACCTGCTGGAGGAACGTCAGACGCCTGATACTAGTCAGGATGAGACAGATTGTACTTCAATATATATATTTTTTATAACTTGTGTTGGTAGATTGGTACTTTTTCTTTCATTGCATTAGAAGATATTAGAAGACAGGAAAAATACCTAAAAACTAAAACTAAAAAGTCACATTTAAACTCCTATCAGGTGACTTTAAAAATTGCATAATACATATTTTTTATAAAAAAATACAGACGAAAAAACTTTAAACTTCAAAATGAATAATATAACTCGGACTCTTTAAAATGTCATAAGGTGGATTAAACATTATGATTAACATCAATTGATTTGACTTGAAAAAAATATTCTTATATTTATAATTATTAGTGTACTACACAAAAAAAGTCATAATGTTATTAGAAGAAAGTCAATTTTACAAGAGGACATTTAATATTTCTACAGTAAAGTTGTAATATTACAAGAAAAATTCATGATAAGAATATCCTAGAGTAAATAATGCCGAATACTACTACTAATAAACTACTAGTACTAATAATAATAATGGGTCGTGAAATAAGAGAGAGCTTGTAGGAATGTGTGGAATGTGTCAATGAGCCGCTTTAATATCCGAACATGAATCTTTTCCTGATGCTTTATGGACGCTTCAGAGCAGGAAAACATGTGTTTGTGGTTCATTTGATGCCATAAAAACACAACGAGGTCCCGGCTAGTAAAACCTTTCCTTTGAAGCCAGTGGATACTGGTCTGGCTACTGGTTACTGGTCTGTGGTTTATATGGAGGCGGTTCCGGCTGGACCTGGACCGGCTGCGTGTTGCGTAAGAGGAGGGACTTGAGCCTCTCACTCAGTGATGATCTCTGGCTGTTTGATACATAACACCAGATATTAGCCAGTACCATCTCGCACATTGAAAGCCTTCTTCCTAAAATACATTCATATACGTATTTATGTGACGGAGTGTACTGACTTATCGGATGTTGCTCTACTTGTTCCATCATCGTATCTGCATCGCTTCATGGTTTCATAGTTTCATGGTTTCATGGTTTCATGGTTTCATTTCACCGCCTCTCCTGAAGTAAAGCTGCTAATATCACATCATTATGAGCAGAACTTTAAAGAATATAACACAA
>NC_136596.1:2208372-2230872 GCF_910589615.1 Taurulus bubalis | reverse complement strand
GTAGAGAATAACAGGAAGCAGTGGCGGGCCGTGGATTTTCTACCTGCGTTTTCAGTGCCGTCTGAGTCATAGTCTCGATCAGCTGTTTAACAGATTTTCAGACAGAATAAGACAGACATCAGCATTTTGTTGTGTTTTTCCTTGAAGTTAAGGCAACCCTTGTTTTACTGAGAAAAGAAAAGGATCATTTCCAGCAATGCAATGAATGATTATTTTCATTAATCTGTACTTTTTTATGTCTCAATCTCGTTTGACACAATATCTCTTGATACTGAGACTCAAGGATGACCTCATTAGTCAAAAAGTCCCTGTGACCTCAAACCATAACTCAAGAACTCATGTGCTAATTATGACAATAACACACACATCTAATGGGCTGTTAGTGTAGAAAGCCTCAATTTGGGGCTTCTATCGATCCTTATTTGTGATTTTCATTAATCACAGGTGTGATAAGTAACAAGAAATGTTAAAAGATAAAACATAGATTAAATATTCAAAATAAAGATCGGCAAGACACCAAGTGCAATACTTCATCAAATGTTTGATATAGTTTATTAGATTTATTTTGCTACTTTATATATACATATATATATATATATATATATATTTATATATATATATATATATATATTTATTCAATTAAAAACAGATATCATACCTCTCTGTCTTCTAGTTTCCAAAACAATTCTTAAAAAAAACAACTTAATGGAACAATATCACAGCATATTAGACCTTTGTTGGAGGTCGAGACAGTCAACGATTCAAACTGAGATACAGTTTTACTTTGTAGTAATAACTATCTCTCTCTCTCCATGCAGTCCTTCCTCTCTCCACAGGGAGGCAGCAGTTCACAGAGAGCAGGACCACCGGCCTCCGTTGACTTCTGGAGAATCCTCTCTCTCTACTCTGTACAACAACAGTGAGTTTAGTACCAAACTAAAGTCTTTCTCTTTATTTTGGGACCCGGTACGTGAACCTATGAAAGTTTGAAGTTTTATCATTCATGAATTTTGTTAGTTTTACTTTGGTGGCCAAGTTGCTGCACTGGTGATGGGATTATAGGGGTTATATAAAGGGCTATGAAGGGAAAAGTAAAACGCTATTGTTATGCTATAAAGGATCTGTTTGAACCAATCCAACAGCATCTAATCAAGAGAAGAACTAACCTTATGTTACACAGCGCCTGTATGGAAACATGACACCAAAGATCATTTTGTTAAAGTTAAGGACTTGAGACTGGACTTGACGAATGATTTTGAACTTGACTGTCTTGACTCTTCCCATCTTGCCGAAGCACATGTGTTGGGGTTACAGTCAAATGTTTGGATTCAGTTTGTGTCAATTAGTGCCGGACCATTTCAAAGACATGACCATTGTTATCAGATTATTCTATTTATCCACAGATATATTTGTGGATAAATATGTGTCCGATGTGTCGGTTGATAAGTACCACGTTTACTGCGTCACAGAAATGTAAATAATACATAGATTTATTGTTCATGATAAAGATGTGCTCACACAACACACACACTACTTCAAGTATTTCACATGGTTGATAGACGTTTATCATAGTTTTTTTGCTTTGTTGCATGCCATGTCAATGCCAATGCCAATGTCAGAAATACACCGAAACTTCGAACACAATGGCAATGTGCTGCCTGATTACAATAACCCAAAACTAATTCAGCTGGTAAGAAGTGTAAGAAGACACCAATAAGCTTCTAAGCTTTGTTATTAAGGATAACACCTGCTTCAAGGAACAGAACAGGTTTTATTCAGTGGCTTATATCAAACAATTTGGTACCGAATCATTAAATATACCGTACATTAACTAGTATTAATTTAGTCAAATAAGGTTAAGAGAAAGAAACAAAACAATACTGGTGGTGGTGATGATGAAAGGAGTTCCTGCAATCCAATAGTGCATTTGGAGCATGACTGGAGGTCACTGAGGTGGAGGAGGGTCACATCTGATTGTGCAAAAATTATTACCGACAGCATTTTTAAGTTTGGCCGCACTGATGTGATTGGCTGAAGGAAACTGTGCAGAGTGAACGCCTACAATCAGCTGATAGAGCAGTCACACAGAGAGACATTATGAATGAAAAGGAGCGTGAAGATAGTCTTCCTTACTGAACTTCCGCTTAGCTTCATTTAAGTCAGACAATTAAATAATCTTAGATAGAAATAATAATGAAACAGCTTCAGCCAAGATGTTTCTCTAACTCTCAACTGCATAAATGTTTTGAACTCAATTTAATCGATGTAACGTACATCGTTTCCAAAGTGACGATGGACAAATGGTTTGTAGTTGGGTTCAAAGTAACCAATATTTTGTGAAGCATTAAACAAATCAATCAAAAAATCATTTTTCTACTTTTTATTCACAGCTTAAAACAATACTTTTGAAAACATGAATTTGTAGAACGATTTACATAACAACATCCTATCATCACTGAAAATTACGAAGGATATTGAATCATTGACAAACCATAGGGATAAACAATCACAAGATAAATGTCCAACATTTTTCATTTCATTCAAATAAGTTTAGTAGTTAATGATAATTATTTTCATTGTTTTTTTTTAAAAGACGACAAGAAATCCTTCAAACAATTCCTGGATATAGAGTGAAAACTGATCGCTGACTTAAGGTCCAACCTAACACCAAATTATATTTGTTAGGTATTCTGCTATCTGACAAACACACAAACAAAAGAACAGAACGTAAACATGACCTCATTGGCTGAAGTCATTAGATAAAATAAGGTTTTTGAGTGAAGCTGCACACTGAGACATGGTAGTTTATCAATTGTATTCTGTAACAGTTTATGAATGGGTTTTTTTGCTGTTCTTTTTAACGACAACAAATCAGTATCCAGTTCACTATCTAGCAGCACATGCATCATTCCTTTTTGACTTTGCTTCTAGAAAACATTCTTCGCGACAAGAACACAACTGCAGAAACAAAAACAGTAAATACGAGTGCAGTAGTGCAGTAGTTATTGCGAATATTTTTTTTACGTCTTCAAACATTTTACAAGTAATCCTGAAAAGAAATGCCTCGATATTGAGTTAAAACTGATCGCTGACTTAAGGTCCAAACTAACACCAAATTATATTTTTGAGGTATTCTGCTATCTGAGGAACACACAAACAAACAAACAAACAGAACGTAAACATGACCTCTTTGGCTGAAGTCATCAGATAAAATGAGGTTTGTGAGTGAAGCTGCACACTGAGACATGGTAGTTTACCAACGTAAGACTGTTTGTATCCTGTTCAGCAGAATAAAACATTTTATGAATTTTATGTTGTTGTTCTTTTTAATCTTTTTCAACAACAATTCAGGATCCAGTTCACTATCTAGCAGCACATGCATCATTCCTTTTTGACTTTGCTTCCTGAAAACACTCTTCTCCACAAAAATACAACTGCAGAAACAAAAACAGTAAATACGAGCAAAATAACTGCCATTAGAAATGCCACCACATCAATCGAGTGGTACTGGATCATTGACATCTTGTAGGACTCCGTCCTTAGATGTGCTGCTCCTTTGTGCCTCATGACGAACTCGATCCAGAACATGGCCCGGTTCAGTGGTTTCATGGGCTGGTCTCTATGCAGGTTGGACAGCACCTTCATCTTCTCACTGTAGCTTGGATCATAGAGAACCTCCTTCAGAGCCTCCAGGAAGTTGTCTTTGTTCACAGTTGCAATGTCCAGGACTTTGGCCACACCTCTTGCTTTCATCCTGAAGAAGTTGTCAGGCTGGTCGAACATGAGGGGCAAGCCGACCAGGGGTACGCCGTGGTAGATGGCCTCCTGGAGTCCGTTGGTACCTCCGTGGGCCACAAACACTCTGGTCTTTGGGTGACCCAAGAGGTCGTTTTGAGGCAGCCAGTCCAAGAGTAAGGTGTTGTTGCCGAGGGTGGATGGTCTTTTGCCTTTGTGCCTCCAGATCACCTTCTGTGGAAGTTGGGCAAAAGCAGCAGCAATGTCCTCAGTGATGTCCTCAGGAAGCTTTCCCACAAGGGTTCCTAATGTCATAACGATGACGCCATGTTCACCAGAGCTCTGGACAAAGTCCTCGAGTTCCTTAGACAGGGGCTTGGAGGGTTTGCACTGAAATCCGGACATGTAGACGACGTTTGGCATTGTGGGTCGTGGAAACTCAAAGGTGAAATCGTTCCTCATCAGCCAGATGTCTGCTGCCTGAAACAGCTCCATGTAATGTACATCGTTTCCAAAGTAACGATGGACGAATGGTTTGTAGTTGGGCCCTGTGACATACCAAATTTGAGAACAAAGGAGGAAATATTGAAGTAAGTTTTTGACCCGCTCGGGAAACGTCATCTTGTCAGTCAGCTCTGCCCCTGGTATTGGGACATAAGACAATGGGGAAGGTGCGATTACTTGATGCCCTTCACCCTGAACAGTCCACCTCACATTCAAGACAAGGGGAAGACCCAAACGGTGACCAAGAAGCACCCCTCCACCATGTATAGGGTCTGTCAGAACCAAATCATATTTGGCATCGTGGAGGCTTTGCATCAGTTTGGTGTCCTCAAACATATCCCCCATCATCTGAATCACTTTCTTATGCATCTGATAGAACTGTATCACAAATTCAAACTCCAAAGATAAATGAGCCCAAAGCGAAGCGCCTTTGCGCCGCATGTTCATCAATTTGGTTGCAAATGACCCAAAGCCTTCGTCATCAAAACCAGCAGAGGAATCCAAAGTGATGGACTTGTAGTGGGGGGACTCTGGCTTGATGTACCAGCTGTCTGATGACCTCAAAACTGTGATTGCGTGGCCTCTGGAGTGTAGTTCCTCAATTAGGACTTTCATGTTGATCCAGTGGCTTCCATCAAAGGGGAACACCAAGACTTTCCCTCCATTAACCAAGAGTGAAGAGCAGAGCAGCACCACAAGTGCCACCAAGGCCGGTCGGTACATTTCTGAAAGAGATTCGGACAAGAAATGTAATAATGTTAGATCTGTCCTGCTCTTTAAGGCTTCACAGGTCTTTAGTTTAAGGTCATGCATCAATTTAACAAATAATCTGAACATAAATAACTGAAAGATAGAGAATAGGGTCGTCTAATTTTAACTCGGTGGGGAAACGGCCATCGCGAATCTCTTAGATAAGCTAGGGATCACCACCGCGGACCTCTTTTGAGTCAAAACGGGTGATCCCTTTCATGCCAAGTGCCGTCTATTACTCCTCAATGCTGCCTTCACAACGCGCTTTACTTGAGCATGCGCGACTCGCCGATTCTTGTCATTTCGCCAAAAGCCGATCTTTATGAGATCTCGGTGAGGTCGGCTTTCTGCTGTTGTGTCTCTCAACATTGAGCATGAATTGAGAGCCGTATCAAATCTACAACCCCGTTTTAAAAAGATGTGCAGAGGAAAGCAGCTCACTGCAGCCACTAATACTGATACAACTTGATGGCTCACACATCTGCACTCATTCTGTTTTGCAAAAAAATTGCTTATTGTTTTCCACAATAAGCTATTCAGTAGTAACTAAATATTAGTTATTTTTTGCATAACTTTATTTTAATTTTTCTAACAAAGTGATAACACTTTTTTTTATCTGATGGAGCAATCTGGTTTACTTGAAACACTGAATACTCTTCCATGCCGGTAGGTAGTGCAATAATTACCTACCATATATGCTGTATTATGCTACAATGTGACATTTTGTAACTTTTTTGGTTGTTGGTGTGCCGCGGGATTTTTTTATTGTAGAAAATGTGCCGCGGCTCAAAAAAGGTTGAAAAAACTGCGCTAGGCTACACGTTTTTCATTATTAATTTGCAGACTGGTGGCACACGATAATACATTAAATAAATCTTTAAATATGAGCAAAAGTACAGACAAAATTACCAATATTTTGTGAAGCAACGAATGAATCAATCAATACAACATTTTTATACTTTTTATTCACAGTTTAAAAGAATAATTTTGAAAACATACATTTGTAGAACAATTTACCTAAAAACATCCTATTATCACTAAAGATCTCAAACAATATTGAATCATTTACCAACAATAGGGATAAACAATCACAAGATACATGTGCAAGATTTTTTGCAAAAAAATCTTACTTCATTTCATTTCAAATAAGTGCAGTAGTTATTGCGAATATTTTTTTTACGTCTTCAAACATTTTACAAGTAATCCTGAAAAGAAATGCCTCGATATTGAGTTAAAACTGATCGCTGACTTAAGGTCCAAACTAACACCAAATTATATTTTTGAGGTATTCTGCTATCTGAGGAACACACAAATAAACAAACAAACAGAACGTAAACATGACCTCTTTGGCTGAAGTCATCAGATAAAATGAGGTTTGTGAGTGAAGCTGCACACTGAGACATGGTAGTTTACCAACGTAAGACTGTTTGTATCCTGTTCAGCAGAATAAAACAGTTTATGAATTTTATGTTGTTGTTCTTTTTAATCTTTTTCAACAACAATTCAGGATCCAGTTCACTATCTAGAAGCACATGCATCATTCCTTTTTGACTTTGCTTCCTGAAAACACTCTTCTCCACAAAAATACAACTGCAGAAACAAAAACAGTAAATACGAGCAAAATAACTGCCATTAGAAATGCCACCACATCAATCGAGTGGTACTGGATCATTGACATCTTGTAGGACTCCGTCCTTAGATGTGCTGCTCCTTTGTGCCTCATGACGAACTCGATCCAGAACATGGCCCGGTCCAGTGGTTTCATGGGCTGGTCTCTATGCAGGTTGGACAGCACCTTCATCTTCTCACTGTAGCTTGGATCATAGAGAACCTCCTTCAGAGCCTCCAGGAAGTTGTCTTTGTTCACAGTTGCAATGTCCAGGACTTTGGCCACACCTCTTGCTTTCATCCTGAAGAAGTTGTCAGGCTGGTCGAACATGAGGGGCAAGCCGACCAGGGGCACGCCGTGGTAGATGGCCTCCTGGAGTCCGTTGGTACCTCCGTGGGCCACAAACACCCTGGTCTTTGGGTGACCCAAGAGGTCGTTTTGAGGCAGCCAGTCCAGGAGTAAGGTGTTGTTGCCGAGGGTGGATGGTCTTTTGCCTTTGTGCCTCCAGATCACCTTTTGTGGAAGTTGGGCAAAAGCAGCAGCAATGTCCTCAGTGATGTCCTCAGGAAGCTTTCCCACAAGGGTTCCTAATGTCATAACGATGACGCCATGTTCACCAGAGCTCTGGACAAAGTCCTCGAGTTCCTTAGACAGGGGCTTGGAGGGTTTGCACTGAAATCCGGACATGTAGACGACGTTTGGCATTGTGGGTCGTGGAAACTCAAAGGTGAAATCGTTCCTCATCAGCCAGATGTCTGCTGCCTGAAACAGCTCCATGTAATGTACATCGTTTCCAAAGTAACGATGGACGAATGGTTTGTAGTTGGGCTCTGTGACATACCAAATTTGAAAACAAGTAAAGAAATAGTAAAGTATGTTCTTGACCCGCTCGGGAAACGTCATCTTGTCAGTCAGCTCAGGCCCTGGTATTGGGACATAAGACAATGGGGAAGGTGCGATTGCTTGATGCCCTTCACCCTGAACAGTCCACCTCACATTCAAGACAAGGGGAAGACCCAAACGGCGACCAAGAAGCACCCCTCCACCAATAGCAGGGTCTGTCAGAACTAAATCATATTTGGCATCGCGGAGGCTTTGCATCAGTTTGATGTCCTCAAACATATCCCCCATCATCTGAATCTGCTGCTTATTCATCTGATAGAACTGTTCCACCAGTTCAAACTCCAGAGATATAAGAGTCCAAAGTGAAGCTCCTTTGCGCCGTATGTTCATCATTTTGTCTACAAATAAGCCAAAGCCTTCTTCATCAAAACCAGCAGAGGAATTCACTGTGATGGACTTGTAATGGGGGGACTCTGGCTTGATGTACCAGCTGTCCGATGGCCATATTACTGTGACTTCGTGGCCTCTGGCGTGGAGTTCCTCTACGAGGACTTTCATGTTGATCCAGTGGCTTCCATCCAGAGGGAACACAAGGACTTTCCCTCCATTTACCAAGAGTGAAGAGCAGAGAAGCACCGCAAGTGCCACCAATGCCGGTCGGTACATTTCTGAAAGAGATTCTGACAAGAAATGTAATAATGTTAAATCTGTCCTGTTCAATAAGGCTTCACAGTTCTTTAGTTCAAGATTGTGCATAAACATACGTTTAGAACAGTCGCCAACCCGTCTATCGTGATCAACCACCAGCTCCTTATAAGGGCACGTAACTGAATTGACAGACTCCACAGGCAACGGGTAGCGGGAACCAGCAGCGAGAACGGGTAGCGGGAACGGGTAGCGGGAACGGGTAGCGGGAACCGGCACCGGGAACGGGGAGCGGGAACGGGTAGCGGGAACGGGTAGCGGGAACGGGTAGCGGGAACCGGCACCGGGAACGGGTAGCGGGAACGGGTAGCGGGAACGGGTAGCGGGAACCGGCACCGGGAACGGGTAGCGGGAACGGGTAGCGGGAAGTTACAGTTGTGATGGATAAATGGGTCAAATTTAGGACTTTAATCCAGGAGACTAGGAGTGGAGTCCTGAGTATAATATTATTACCCTTATCTGACTTACTATTATTTTCTGTTTCATCTTAGTTTAGATAGATTTAGGCAACAATACGTCTTCTACTCCATCGCCTGCAGTGCCAGACAATGTTGCAATCAATCACATTTAGATGCACATCACTACAAGGCTTTCCACAAAGGATTTTCAGAAAAGTGGCCACACATCGCTCCCAGACTTGCATAACTTCCAGATTTCCTGATTACGCAATCGCTCATTGTGGGAATTCCTGCCGCAGAGGTTCACAAAAAGCGGTTTTGGATTCGGTAGATGTTCTTCTCAGGTTTCACAGCATTGTGTTCGTGTGCATGCGTCATTCATTAATGATAGGTGTCGAACTATAATGGGGATTATTGCCTTTTGTGTGTACCGAGGCAAAGGTCGAACAAGCTTAATTAAGAACGAGAACCACAGCTGTTAGTAAAACGTTAGTAAACAGTTCAGTTGTAGTGTTTCAAACATATTAATAAACCATTTTGACTCATTAAAGATGACACATGTACTACTTCCACCCCTACTACTACTTCTACTATACATAATTATGATACCAGTAGTAACAGTATGGAGATCATGGACTCAGTAGTGAGAAGTCTTAGATATACAATTAAAACCACTTTTATGCAGAACTTTTTTTGAGTAATACATTAAAAAGCCAAAACTACTTGCAATAAACATCCATGTTCTTTTAATAAATGAGAGGAAGCGTCTGCCAACAGGAAACATGAGCTGACATGCATCCGATCCTAAAATGCTACCAACACTCTTTTGCTTTAATTGCCCTTTAGTTGTTTTTCTCTCCTGCTCAGCCAAACCCTCTAAACTTTGATTGTGTTCTCGTCGCTAAACAGCCGCGCTGCAGGAGAGCCTCAGGTGAGACTGAGCAGCGCCTGAGGCCGGGTTGCTCAAAGCATTCATAGAACGCTCTCTTCCTGCTCGTCGAGACAGAAACATCTGGAAGTGTCCAGACATCTGGAAGCACTCAGCGTTCAGCTGCACACTACTTCAACAAAGCATGCCCACAAAACCAACAGCACTGAAAACATCGGTGAAACGTTTTGTTATAGCTCTACATATTTTATATAAACGTATTTAAACTCTCGCTGGTCTTTGACTCTTTGACGTAAACACTTACTGGTCGTCAGATCTCAGGTGTTCAACGCCAATCCGTTGCTTGTGCGTCCAGCCTCCCTCGCAGCAGACGGACAACTGAGGAGGGTGTTGCCACTGAGCAGGACTAAAGTTCAGCGTGCGTGTGTGTATGTGTGTGTGTGTGTGTGTGTGTGTGTGTGTGTGTGTGTGTGTGTGTGTGTTGTGCAGGTTTAGTTATGTAAGGGGAGCCGGATCAAAGAGTCTCACGTGGCCCACTTGAACCCTGATAAGAAGATGTAGTACTGAGATAAGATGTGTGGTGGCCGGTCGATACGAGACCAAGGCAAGTTAACCTGATGCTTCTTTTTATTCTTATTCAACATTTTTGACACGCTTTGTTTTCTAAAAAATACAAAGGCAGCAATAAAAAAACTTCTTTTTTTTACAGGTAAAAATTACATATATATATATATATATATATATATATATATATATATATATATGTATATATATATATATATATATATATATATATATATATATATATACATATATATATATATATATATATATATATATATATGAATATATATTTATATATATTTATCTACATATACATATATATTTGTATAGGTGTAAATATATATTTATATATATACAAATATATGTGTATACATATATATTTATATATGAATATATACTTGGATACATTTACATATATTTTTATATATATAAATATATTATATATATTTATAAATAAATATATACTTATATATAAATATATTTTTATAAATATATTTATATATAAATATATTTATGTATATACTGTATATATTAAAATGATATATAACACGATTAAAAACCCTACAAACTTAAATAATCTTGACATAATCTCCTCTGTCGTGGCTGTGGAGTGAGTGTGATGTGGTTTGAAGGTCAGCGGTTTGAAGGTCACAGAGAAACCAAACAGCGTGTTCTTACTGAACCACACAACAGTCGATACTCCATCTTTCACGAGATAAATAGATCACACATTAAAACAAATATGTTGGACTCAACAGGCGACTTTTACCCGAGAAGGAAATGTAATCTTCAGTTCAACCTCACGAAAAGGACACGACTGTATTGTTTTGTGAATTGTGTGTTTCACATCAGCCTCCCTGTTCATCACCATGAAAACACACCCTGTACAATTAATGTGGATTAATCCACCGCTGAAAATAGTCCCCAGAACCAGTGCAGTGCAGTGCTATAGTGTTTGAGTGACGTTTGTTCAAAAAGCTTTTTATTGAAAGACGGACGAAGACAATGTTACTTTTGATCCGATACCACTTTCATGAGAGCAATGTACTCTATTTGTCTTTTGGGATTTCTTAAAATGTGTTTCATAATGTTTCTTTTGTAAACATCAGAGATCACCTTGATCAAAAAAGGTTAAGAACCCAAAACAAATATTCATAAAAGTTGCTCCACAATACGAGAAGCGTAGGCGTGGTATTCATTCTGTTCTGTTGTCTGATGATGTCATCGATGATGATTAGTAAAGAAATACTATTCTTATTTAAACTTTGTCGATACTCTTTCGATAGAGTGGTTGTGTGCTTTTATTTTTCTATTTCTGTCTGTTTTCTTTCTTAAAAATATGTAACATGGAGATATGTTACTGTGATATGTTAGATATTGTAATTGTACCTACATTTCAAATAATACAAATACTTGTTGTGTACATTTTTTAATAATGATATTTTTTAGGGTTTGACCTTAACGTGGATTAATCAGCGCCTGCAAAAAGAATTCGGCATTTCCTCCTGCTTGCTTAATAAAATCAGTTTTTAGGAGACTTACAACAACAACAAAATAATAATAATTGTAGGAAGATGGACATTTTTGTATCTGCCTTTCTCTACCTTCATCGTTTGCTGCACTGGACTGAAACGTGCTGTTGTTTCCAGCCCCGGCGTCCCGGAGCCCCGGCAGCAGTGAGGCTCCGCCCCCATCCCTCTCCGGGCGCTCGGAGCCCGCCTCTCTGACCGGACCCGGGCCTCACCTGAACCGGAACTCCCCGTCCTCCGATGACCTTGGCAGCTGCTACACGGAGCTGTACCCCCAGAGCTACGTGGAGAGGCTGCGGGCGGAGGACGGGCCGCCGGGCGCCGACCCGCCGAGGGTGGAGGACGGCGGCGTGTACTCGACGCCGGTGGTGGAGACGGCCTCTTCTTTTAAGCCCGGCAGGTACCAATCGCGGCTGATGCCCGGGGAGAACAAACCTCTGGAGGTGGGCGTCCTGCGGCGGGTGAAGGAGCTGCTGGCCGAGGTCGACCCGAGGGAGGCGGCCAAACACATCACCAAGGCCGACTGCATGGTACTGTTATGATTACCAGGGGCTCAAATGACTATTTATGATCACCTTTTAGCCTCTTTAGCTTCACTTTATGGCCGACAACACAGCTGCTTTGTTTTCGTCTCGCCACTTGCATCATGTCCAGGTGCAACAGGAAGCAGAAAGACTCATTAAAGACTTAGAGAAGGAAGAGGCACGTTGGTGGAGACCAAAACCGGAGCAAAAAGAGAGAATATCAGACACAAACAGCACTTTAAATGAATGACTGGGAACTGTTGGCGGACCCGTTAGCTTTAGCAACTAAACTATAAAACATGGGCAGTGACTCATAGATACTGTGCGTTAAAATCGCCAAAATATAAAGACACACATCCAGGAGTTAAACCAGTAAACACGTGTCTGTGTTTCCCAGGTGGCCAGAATTCTGGAGGTGACTCCGGAGGCGCAAAGGATGATGGGAGTTAGTTCTGGGATGGAGTTGCTCACGCTGCCACATGGCCAACAGTTGAGACTGGACCTGCTGGAGAGGTGAGTAAGGATTCAGGAAGCCCGAATGTGCAGACAACCACGTCTAGTTTGGAGGCATCCATTGTGTGAAGGCCGCTGCATGCCAAAGGTTACATGTTAAACGTTAGCAGGTTGACCTGAACCCGCCCGAAAAGTGCAGCTCCGAATGATGAAAATTAAAGAAAGTGGAAAGATCTTTGCACAAAGCACGGAAGTTGAGCCTCTATTTATTTAAAAAAAAGTAGCCCGAACTGAGACCTGGTTAACCGGGTCTACTACCCGCCACAATAAAAGCCCGAGATATCTTTTATAGGCGAGTATAAAACAATTAAAAGGATCTAAGAGCAGCACGCGTGAGAGGAGACCATAATATCTAAAGCAATATTGGACTTTAGTGTCTTCCTCCGACGTGATTGCGACACGAGCTCCACCGTCACCGTCTCTCCGCCGTCCTGCAGATTCCACACCATGGCGACCACGCTGGCCGTGGACGTGTTGGGCTGCACGGGGACGACCGAGGAGCGGGCCGGCCTGCTGCACAAGATCATCCAGATCGCAGCGGAGCTCAAGGGCACCACGGGCGACATGTTCGGCTTCGCCGCCGTCATGAGGGCGCTGGAGCTGCCGCAGGTGAGAGACACGCAACGGCTGACCTCGAACTCTGGTCTTGAAGATTAGCGGTTTATGATGTTGATGCCGTAGTCAGTCATCTGCAGTAAAACCTGCAGGATTACCCTCTACCCACTGTGCACCCCGTGATCGTTAAGCGTGACCATGAGTTCATTGGTTGATGCGATGAACCTGTTATATATTATGAATGTGTTGTTTACTCGTCTCAAAGTTGGAAGCACGACGTGCTTAGAAGTGAGATATCACAAATGGATTACCTTCATAACAGGAGAGGAGGGTTGTGTTGTCCTGCATCTCATGTTTTACAGGTAATTAGAGGTCAACATCACATCCAGTCTAATCCCATTACAGATTACTCTCCAAATATCCCTTTCACCCTCTGGGGATTGAGGTCATTTTCTCGATTTTACATAATTTCTTAAATTCACCTTTTAAAGGCACTTGCATATTAGATACATACACATGTGTTACACCAAAAATTGCAGAGCAATCTTAGCTCTCTATATAATGAAGCACCATTGTCCTCAGGCCCAAGTGTAAAGAGACACACGGATCTGAAGTGTTAAACTGAAACTCGATGGAAGCAAGATGTTCCGTTTAATCACGTTCAAATACCGAATATGTGAGCGAATTTAAATCACTGGAAGAATTACAGGTTTTACTGGCGGCGTCTGTCTGTCCCTCAGGTGTCCCGTCTGGAGCAGACCTGGACGGCGTTACGGCAGCGACACACAGAGGGCGCCATTCTCTACGAGAAAACCCTGAGGCCGTTCATGAAGAGCCTGAACGACGGCCGAGGTACGTGTCCGTCTTTATCGCGAGCGCTCTTCCTTTTATTGAATTGCGGGGCGCTGACCGTGTCTCTGTGCGTCCGTCCCGCAGAGAGCTGTCCGCTGTCCGGCACCAGCTTCCCCCACGTCCTGCCCCTGCTGGCCCTGCTGGAGAAGAGCGTGGCGGTGGGCGAGGGCCCGGAGCCGTGGGAGGCGGCGGAGGTCGGGGTGGACGTGGTCATGTTCCACCTGGGGGCGGCGAGGACCATCGCTCAGCTGGGGGGCATCTACCGCTCCAACGCCGAGAGCAAGCTACAAGGTAGGAGACGCCGCGGCGCATTGTTCTGAATAGTTAGAAGTTAAATACATTATATTTTACACTTTTAGACCGTGGTGACAGACGTGAATAAACTAAAGAGAATATCCCAGTTTTTACCAGGCGGCAACCCCCGATTCTGACGAGTGAAGCCGATGCTTCATGTGTTAAAGCTGCATTCTCTCTCCTGACCACCAGGGGGCGACTCCTCTGGTTGTATAGAAGGAAGTCTATGCTTCATGTGTTAAAGCTGCATTCTATCTCCTGACCATCAGGGGGCGACTCCTCTGGTTGTATAGAAGGAAGTCTATGCTTCATGTGTTAAAGCTGCATTCTCTCTCCTGACCATCAGGGGGCGACTCCTCTGGTTGTATAGAAGGAAGTCTATGCTTCATGTGTTAAAGCTGCATTCTCTCTCCTGACCACCAGGGGGCGACTCCTCTGGTTGTATAGAAGGAAGTCTATGCTTCATGTGTTAAAGCTGCATTCTCTCTCCTGACCACCAGGGGGCGACTCCTCTGGTTGTATAGAAGTCTATGCTTCATGTGTTAAAGCTGCATTCTCTCTCCTGACCACCAGGGGCGACTCCTCTGGTTGTATAGAAGTACAATTACTCTCTTGATTTAATCCCTCAATAAAAAAGGGTTAAAAATGAAAACCAAACATTTATAATAATAGTTATTCTGTATGTATATTTAATATTTCCATTACTGTGGATTCTTAACTGTTTTTTATTGCTTATTTCCTTATTTATAATACTTGTTTTGATCTTGTTTCTTTGTACTATGTCTCTTGTCTGCTGGAAATAATAAAAGGATAATTTTATTTTATTCTGCTGTTGATCGGGGTTGTTGTTGTTGTTGTTGTTGTTGATGCTGCAGGTTTCCAGGAGCAGCCGGAGGTCCTGGAGCTCTTCCTGACCGACTTCCAGATGCGTCTGCTGTGGGGGAGCCGGGGCGCCGAGGAGAGCCAGGCTCTGCGATACGCCAAGTTTGACCAGGTGCTGACCGCCCTGTCCGCCCGGCTGGAGCCGCCCGGCAGGAGCCGCCCGGCAGGCCGCGCCACGCCCGGCAGGCCGCGCCACGCCCGGACCTCGTCTTGATTTCACTCGGCCCGTCCCACAGGTGTCAACAGGTGTCAACCGTTTGTCCATCTCGTTGGGGTTGGAGTCACAATAAAACAAAGCATCGGCATGCTAGGAAGGAGCTTCAGTCAAAAAAACCTCAAGCGTGTTATACGTGTGTTTGTGTCTGGAGCCTGAAGGCGGGACCTTCCCTCCGCTGACACCTGTCCGTCATTCAACAACCCCAATAACAGAATAACGTTGCGTCTATGTGTGCTCATCACGTGTGGTAATCAGATTTTAATATTTAACGTAATGTGGGATGAGGTTACTGACGTTCAGGACTTTAGTTTGATGTTTCTTCCTGTTTCCTTCAAAATAAAATCTGTACTGTTATCATGTTATCACACATTCTCTGTGACTTTGAAGTGTTTGAACTGACCCCAACCACACAAGCTTTTATTTTACTATAAACACATTGTATTAATGTCTAATATTTATCTGAAATAAACATGTTTACCTCACTGTCGGGTCGGTTTACTAGGGGAACTGTCACCTGGTGCTTATTTCTCGAGCTTCCACTAGAAGCGACTCATTTTCAAAACTTTTTTTAAAACATGTGGGTGATTTTCTTTACATTTTTGGTATTATGAACATCACAACCTTTACAAACACAAAGACCTCAGAATTGCTCTCTCTCAAAGAAACCTAAATCTCTCTAAAGTGGTTGTCTTGCAGTCATAAAAACATTGTTTTCCCTCTAATGCGTTTTTTCACAAATAAATAAAAGCATGTAAAGTTCTTCCAGTTAAGTTTTTATCGTCTGGCCATTTTTTTAATAAAAATACTAAAATACTTTTTATTTAAATTATAAGTCATTACAAATATAATGTTCTAATATAAGTCTCTAAAAGTTTACATTCTGTTGAATTATTTACGAATAATATGTTTCTATGCTCTTACATAAAGGTTTTTATTATATTTTGGTTGGTTTATTGAACGAAACTGTCACCTGATGCTTATTTCTCAGGTTTCCACTAAAACTGACTCCTCCACTAAAAAAGTCCTCAAAACGTTTTTGAAGAAATATGGGAGATTTTCAAAAAAAAAAGTATGGTGTCATGAATACATAAATAAATAAAAGCATGCACGTTCATGTTTTTACCGTCTACTTTTTATTTTTTATTTTCAATTACAGGCCATTACAAATATAATGTTATAATGTATTTACTATAACACGTTTCTCTGCTATAACATAAAGGTTTCTGTTCTATTCTATTTTATATGTTGTAATTATGTTCAGAATAATTACATTAATAACAATTTTAATATTTTTCTCACAAAATAATAAATACAAAGCGATAAATGAAAATGTCACTTCCCAGTACGTTGCGTTTACGGCTTTGCTTTCTGGACCGTAGTCTTCCAACGTGTACCCTTTACGGGTTACACCAGATGCTTTCTGGGAAATGTAGTCCTTTCAGTCACCTCGTTACGTGTTCCCGGACGGACTTCAGAGAGGTTAAAAACTACAAACGGACCGGTCGTCGCTGTGGAGAACGTTCTTCCGGTTTCTCTGCGCGCCAGCAGGCAGCCGAGATGTTAGCCGTGCTGTCCGTGCTGTGTTTATACCTCCTAGCTCCGGTCCGAGGCGTCTTCCAGAAGCTCTACTGCAGCTTCTCGGACAGCTGCGACTGCGACTTCAAGCCCAACATCAGAGGTGAGGCGCTAACGGTCACTAACGGCCGTAACGGTCACTAGCGGCTGCTTCCTGCTAGCTAGCGAGCTAAACAGGAAGTCCTCTCAGCTGTTGGTTAAACTCTCAAGACATTAAATCATTACTTTACAAAGCTCTACACTTTGGAGGGACTTTCTGAATGTGCAGTATTTCCATGTGGTCACTTGCATGGACATGCTTTTGTTGGTGGAATGACATTTATTATCATAAATGTTCATGTGTATATAATATATATACATATCCTATATGTTGTGGAATGTAACTTGGTACATTTACTCAATTACTTTACTTCGACGTACTTGTACCTCACTTTTCAGTTAATTTTGACTGTAATACAGCTCAGAGGTGAATATGGTACTTTTTACTGTACTACCTCTCAGATATGTATAGAACTTTTTACTGTACTACATTTCAGAGGTAAATATAGTATTTTTTACTGTACTACATCCCAGAAGTAAATATATTACTTGTTACTGTCTCAGAGGTAAATATAGTACTTTTTACTGTCTGAGGTAAATATTGTACTTATTACTCTCTCATCTGGTAAATACTGTACTTTTTACTGTTCTACATCTCAGATTTAAATTTTGTACTTTTTCCTGTACTACCTCTCAGGTATATATAGTACTTTTTACTGTACTACATCAGAAGTAAATATTGTACTTTTACTGTACTACATCTCAGAGGTACATATTGTAGTCTTTACTGTACTACATCTCAGACGTACTCATACTTTTGACTGTACTACATGTGGTGGCATCACGTCTCTTGTCCTCGTGTCCTGGCCCACAGACCTGGAGTGGGACCTCTACAAGAACGTGTACGGTCAGCACCTGGCCCAGGACATGGTGTCGGAGGAGGTGGCGAGGTTCCTTCAGAATAAAAGCCCCGACCGGCCCCTGGTGCTGTCCTTCCACGGCTCCTCGGGGACGGGGAAGACGCTGGTCAGCTCCATGCTGGGGAAGCACCTGTACGGCTCAGCGATGAGCAGCCCGCACGTCCACACCTTCATCCCCGCGCTGCACTTCCCCTCGCCGGGCCGGGCCCAGCAGTACCAGGTGAGTCAGGGGTCAGAGGTCAGGGGTCACTCTCCATTCAAGTAGCTTGAAGATTAAAGTTCATATTGTGATTTTTACTGTACTTTATCTCAGAGGTAAATAATGTACCTTTTACTGTACTTGGCTCAGAGGTACATATAGTACTTTTTACTGTACTACATCTCAGGTACATATTGTACTTTTTACTGTACGTACTACATCTCAGAGGTACATATTGTACTTTTTACTGTATGTACTACATCTCAGGTACATATTGTACTTTTTACTGTACGTACTACATCTCAGAGGTACATATTGTACTTTTTACTGTATGTACTACATCTCAAGTACATATTGTACTTTTTACTGTACTACATCTCAGAGGTACATATTGTACTTGTTACTGTACTACACCTTAGAGGTACATGTTGTACGTGTTGCTGTACTACATCTCAGGTACATATTGTACTTTTTACTGTACACCTCAGAGGTACATGCTGTACTTGTATCAGAGGTCCATGTGTACATGTTGTACTTGTCTCAGAGGTACATGTTGTACTACACCTCAGAGGTACATGTTGTACTTGTCTCAGAGGTACATGTTGTACTACACCTCAGAGGTACATGCTGTACTTGTCTCAGAGGTACATGCTGTACTTGTCTCAGAGGTACATGCTGTACTACACCTCAGAGGTACATGCTGTACTACACCTCAGAGGTACATGCTGTACTACACCTCAGAGGTACATGCTGTACTTGTCTCAGAGGTACATGCTGTACTACACCTCAGAGGTACATGCTGTACTTGTCTCAGAGGTACATGCTGTACTACACCTCAGAGGTACATGCTGTACTACACCTCAGAGGTACATGCTGTACTACACCTCAGAGGTACATGCTGTACTTGTCTCAGAGGTACATGCTGTACTTGTCTCAGAGGTACATGCTGTACTACACCTCAGAGGTACATGCTGTACTTGTCTCAGAGGTACATGCTGTACTACACCTCAGAGGTGCATGCTGTACTTGTCTCAGAGGTACATGCTGTACTTGTCTCAGAGGTACATGCTGTACTACACCTCAGAGGTACATGCTGTACTACACCTCAGAGGTACATTCTGTACTACACCTCAGAGGTACATTCTGTACTACACCTCAGAGGTACATGCTGTACTACACCTCAGAGGTACATGCTGTACTTGTCTCAGAAGTACATGCTGTACTACACCTCAGAGGTACATGCTGTACTTGTCTCAGAGGTACATGCTGTACTTGTCTCAGAGGTACATGCTGTACTACACCTCAGAGGTACATGCTGTACTACACCTCAGAGGTCCATGTGTACATGCTGTGCGCGTTGTGTCCTGCAGGAGGCGCTGAAGAGCTGGGTGCAGGGTAACCTGACGGCGTGCGCTCGCTCCGTCTTCCTGTTCGAGGAGATGGAGAAGATGCCGCCGGGCGTCATCGACGTGCTGGAGCCCTTCCTGGGTCCCTCCCACGTCGTGTTCCGCACCAACTACCGCAAGGCCATCTACGTCTTCATCGGGTACACACACACACACACACACACACACACACACACACACACACACACACACACACACACACACACACACACACACACACACACTGTTGTGCTGACAGCTCATGACGTCATCGCTCTACATATTGTGTGTGTTCTGCGTGCACGTGACCCTACACACTGATAAGGGTTAGGACCAATCACAAGCTGTTCCATAGATTATCTGTTATTTCAGCTCCCAATCTGACCTCTAACACACACACCCACACACACACACGGATCAGATTTGGTTCATTAGTACGTTCCACATAAAGGTGTTTGGCTGCGTGACATTACACATAAATAAAGAGTGTGTTATTTAAGTGACGTGTGTGTAAATAATTAGATTTAAGGATCAATGCATGTTTTTGATCAGAGGCCAAAACAATGTTTAAAAATACCAGGAAACAGTTTTCCACGACTGGAAAGTGAAAAACAGAATAACACGTCAACATTAATCCTGAGGTATCGCTTCTGCTGCCGGTACTTTAAGAAGTTACCAGAGAGAGATGTCCTCCTCTCTGTGTGTCTCTGTGTCTCACATCGTGAGGCAGAGAGACAAAAGAGTAACTAACTCCATAACTCTCCTTAACTAACTGTAACTCTCCATAACTAACCTTAACTCCCTTAACTAACCTTAACTAACCATAACTCCCCTTAACTCCCGTCCCTCCCCCTTCAGCACCACAGGAGAGGAGGTGATCAACAGGAAGGTTCTGGAGAGCCGGCTGGCCGGACGCGACCGAGAGGAGATCCAGTCGACCGACTTCCAGGACGCCATCGCACACGCAGCTTACAACGGCTCAATGAGTGAGTCCTTCCACCGCCTCCTGATTCTATATTCACATAAGCGTTGAATATGTTGGTGGCTTCTCCCGTTAGTGATGTCTGTGTCGGCATTGCTCACAGATATTCTTAGAGCTCAGTTATTTACAGTTTAAAAAAGGGGCAAGAGAAGCAGAAACAATAAAATCATTAGAATCCCCCAAAATAGAGATACAACAACAGGATTATACTCATAACAGAACACGCTGATAGTGGTAAAAACTTCAATTTCAAGATATGAAAACAAGTATAAGAAAACCAAAATAGTCCAGATGATGTAATATAATGTCTGCCGGGCGCAGCATAACGAAGACCCGCCCTCTTCTCTCCGCAGGCGGCTTCTTCCGGTCCTCCGTCATCCGGCAGAAGCTGGTCTCTCGCTTCGTTCCCTTCCTGCCGCTGAGCCGGCGCCACGTGGAGCGCTGCGTCCGCTCGCAGCTCTGCCAGCGCGGCAGCTGCGGCCGCGGCGACGTGGTGGAGGCGGTGAGCGGCGACATGGCGTACGCCCCCGTCCCGGGACACTTCTTCTCCACCACCGGCTGCAAGGCCGTCCACGCCAAAATAAACCTCTTCCTGTGAGGAGGAAGAGGGCTTCTTCTTTTTTTAAAGACTGAAAGGCGCGGGGTGGCAACTCCTCACGACTCTCGCCAACTGCGCTCAGGCGGGGAATCGAACCTGCGGCTTTGTGCCGTCACTGCAGAGGTTCCCTGAAGGCATCGTGACGCTCGACCTCGGCTCCACTTTTTAATGTATGGACTCTGGAGTCGGTATGTTTATATTTCAGCTGCCATCAGTTTATTTATTCAGTATTTATTGATATTTTTTCCTCAGCGCCACCCATCAGTCACACTGGTCCTCTCCCAGTTCACCCACAGCCGGAGGTTCGATGCCGACTTTCTCAATATGCGAGAGAGATCAACTAATAAAGGGATTTAAATGGTTTTCTTTTTTTAATATATATATATATATATATATACACACTGACTTTTAAGCACGATGTTTCCACCATCATTGGTGCTGAACCAAATTTAATGAATATAATTTAACAATAAACACAATTTAAATGATATCTGCAAATACATATCCTGAAATAAGAAACTAATTATTATTAAAATATAATCTTCACTCATCAGCATAACATGTTGTACGAAACTACATGTATTAAAACATGAACTACGTCTATAAGTATTTATC
Organism: Taurulus bubalis; assembly: GCF_910589615.1. NCBI lineage: Eukaryota > Metazoa > Chordata > Actinopteri > Perciformes > Cottidae > Taurulus > Taurulus bubalis. The sequence goes on along the minus strand of NC_136596.1, from coordinate 2,209,196 downwards.
TTGCAGGAGGCTGTTGTTTATTTTTAAAATGAAGAGGAATTTCACGTGAAAGTATTTTTCTTGCACATGCTGGGTTCTGCCACCAGGGGGCAGCAACGCCTTCCTTTAGCCAGAAAGAGGTCGAGGTGACGCAGAGTTCACCTGCAGCTCAGTGTCTTTTATTCAGGAGCTGTGTACAAACAACACTAAACTATTTAGTGTCTTGAATGTGCGTTGTGTTGTAAAGGTTGTGTTGTTTCAACACACGCAAAGTGCACTTTAATGCCGTGGAGGATCAAAGGAGTCAGTGAACGCCACACGAACACTTTGGATTCTGAAGTATCGCCACGAGTTTGAATTGTTTACAACTCACGGTGATTTGTTGTGCAGCAGCAAGTCGAGACAATAAAAATGTAATGAAAATGTTTAATTGAGTTTACAGATCCATAAACGATCTTCCTGGTTTAAGTGTTTCTGGACGGTTTGTGAACCACTGCGTGTCTCAGCCGCTGAAGGGCCGGCGGTTGGAGACTGAAGCCAAAATAAAACTTCTGGTACGACGGTGTGATGAGAAAAATGAAATTTAAATGAACAACAAAACTGTTCTCTTCCAGGCAAAAAATAAAAGTCCATTAAATTCACAATAACATGTTTCCAGTGATGAATAATTGACTTTGCTTGATTTGAAAAGATCATTTATAGTTTAAATCAGTTTTATGGAGTTTCCTCATTCTTTAGTTTAGTTTATTTGTTCTTTTATTTTCTATTGTTTACATTGATGACCACTTCACAACACAAACATATAAACATATGTTTAAAATGATCGGTTTATGAAACCAAACTGT
>NC_136596.1:2203372-2205872 GCF_910589615.1 Taurulus bubalis | reverse complement strand
GGTGTCACGGCCTGACCAGTGTTCTGTGGGATTATCTGTTATTTTAGCTCCTGGCCTGACCTCTAACACACACACACACACACACACACACACACACACACACACACACACACAGAGGGGTGGTCTCAGTAGCAATCGAGTCTCCAGGACAACAGGTGGACAAAGGGGACGCGGCGGGGGGAATTTGAGGCGAGGAGGAGGTGATGAGATGGTGTGTGTGTGTGTGTGTGTGTGTGTGTGTGTGTGTGTGTGTGTCTGTGTGTGTGTGTGTGCGGGGGTTAGTTTGACCTTGGCCTCTGTGGCGTGGTCAGATGGGGTGCGAAGGCCACCGGCCGTGAAGGAGGAGGACGAGGAGCGACGGGAGGATGAAGGCTGTGACGCCTCTCGCTCTCTTCAAATTTGATTAGTGACTAAACACACACACACACACACACACACACACACACACACACACACACACACACACCGGCTGACCCCTCGGAGCCCGCTGCTCAAACAGGGTCTTCGGCGTGGTCACTTTCCCAACACCTCCTGATTGATGAGCGGCTCCTTTCCCACCACCAGTTATGCTAATCAGGCCGAGCTCTGCAGCTGCTCTCAGATCAGCTGGAGGGGAAGAGATCCGTTTGAACGCATGAATGTTCTGCTCAGCCTCACCTGTCATGTCACCTGGTCATGTGATGTGAATGAACACGTCTACATCTTGTCTTCTATGCTGAGGGTTCATTCACGTGTTCTGTCCCTCAAATACATCATTGAACAAATAAAATGAACAACGTGCAGGAATTGCGCGACGAATTAACGACACAAAAAATACTAAGATACTCGCGGGTTTGAATAGATTCAGCTGAACTGATGTGGAGCCTCAAGATTCTGTATTTGAATATGTTATTGACTTTTCCTTCTTTCGTGCATTTAGGTTCCCTCTGGTAAACAGTGGCAGTGTGGGGCTTTTATTGTGAAAGGTAAGAACGGAAGGTTCCTTTGTCGAGGTCGAGAGGAGAAACAAAGTGTGTCGTGTCAGTTTGACTTCAGAGCCTCTGTGTACAATATATTACAATATAGACAATATAGACAATATATGACAATATAGACAATATAGACAATATATTACAATATAGACAATATGGACAATATATTACAATATAGACAATATAGACAATATATGACAATATAGACAATATAGACAATATATTACAATATAGACAATATATGACAATATAGACAATATATTACAATATAGACAATATATGACAATATAGACAATATAGACAATATATTACAATATAGACAATATGGACAATATATTACAATATAGACAATATAGACAATATATGACAATATAGACAATATAGACAATATAGACAATATGGACAATATATTACAATATAGACAATATAGACAATATAGACAATATATGACAATATAGACAATATATGACAATATAGACAATATATGACAATATAGACAATATACACAATATATTACAATATAGACAATATAGACAGTATAGACAATATATGACAATATGGACAATATATTACAATATAGACAATATATTACAATATAGACAATATAGACAATATATTACAATATAGACAATATATAAAAATACAATATAGTAGAATACAATATGTCCGTCAGGAAAAAATACGGAAGTCAAGAAGTTTACGTGACGAACAAATGAACGTTCTCTCGGCTTTTTTTCACTTCCTGGTTCAGGATTACGTCGATTACTTATCTAAGGAGATGAGTTTCCTCTGTAGGACTCAGCCTTAGAGATAGAGTAAGGAGATGAGGTTCCTCCTTAGGGCTCAGCCTTAGAGATAGAGTAAGGAGATGAGTTTCCTCCTTAGGGCTCAGCCTTAGAGATAGAGGAAGGAGATGAGTTTCCTCCTTAGGACTCAGCCTTAGAGGTAGAGTAAGGAGATGAGTTTCCTCTGGCTCGGCCTTAGAGATAGAGTAAGGAGATGAGTTTCCTCTGGCTCGGCCTTAGAGATAGAGTAAGGAGATGAGTTTCCTCTGGCTCGGCCTTAGAGATAGAGTAAGGAGATGAGGTTCCTCCTTAGGGCTCAGCCTTAGAGATAGAGTAAGGAGATGAGTTTCCTCCTTAGGGCTCAGCCTTAGAGATAGAGGAAGGAGATGAGTTTCCTCCTTAGGACTCAGCCTTAGAGATAGAGTAAGGAGATGAGTTTCCTCTGGCTCGGCCTTAGAGATAGAGTAAGGAGATGAGTTTCCTCTGGCTCGGCCTTAGAGATAGAGTAAGGAGATGAGTTTCCTCTGGCTCGGCCTTAGAGATAGAGTAAGGAGATGAGTTTCCTCTGGCTCGGCCTTAGAGATAGAGTAAGGAGATGATGATTTCTTCCCGCCACAATGTTCCTGAACCGATTCCTTCTGGTCAAACTTGTCTTTCCAACACTGCAAACTCACCGTCTGCGTGGACAGAATCTGCTCTTTTCACAGCAGCCCGACTGGACCGCAGCTGGTGCTGAACCGTGGT